>NC_135881.1:208002344-208072579 GCF_964194155.1 Cetorhinus maximus
AAAGATGTACACTGAGTGCAGTATACATTTTCATACTGATAACCAAAATCAATGTAGGTCATGCATTCCTACCAGACAAGTGCAACAACAAAAGTCAAAATTACTCTGACACTGAAGAGAGTCTTGTTATGGCCAGGAACGTACTGCCTTAAAGGGCGGTGGAAGCAAATTCAATAGTAACTTTCAGAAGGAGATTGGATAAATGCTGGAAAAGGAGAACTTTGTAGATAAGATCAGAGGACAAGAATCAGTTGGCAAATTCTTTCCAAAAGTCAGCACAAGTGCAATGGGCTAAATGGTCTCTTTCTGCGTTGTATCATATATTGTGGCATTATATGACAAGCCAAACATCACTCAATTACGTGATTTCTCTTGTTACAGGTTTGAGAATATTGTCCAAATACAAACTTATTACTCAGACATCAACAGCATGATGACTATTAAGGTTATACAATAAACTCATACAACCTGATTTTCTTTAGACCCAAGGTGACCAAGGTTTCTCTAGATTGGACTTCTAACTATCCTGGCAGCTTAACATAGGAGCGTAGGAAATAAGAGCAGGAGTAAATCATTCGGCCCCTTGAGCCTGCGGCGCCATTCAACCAGATTATAGCTGATCTTCTGCCTTAACACCATTTTCCTGCATCATTCCCATGTCCCTTTATATATTTTATATCTAGAGATCTATCAATCCCTGTGACTGCCCCTCTGGGGTAGAGAATTCCCAAACATTCGCCACCCTCTGAGTGAAGAAATTCCTCCTCATCTCAATCCTAAATGGCCTACCTCTTATTCAGAGACTGTATCCCCTGGGCCTAGACCACCTAGCCAGGAGAAACATCATTCCTGTATCTACCTGTCAAGCCATGCAACAATTTTGTATGCTTCAATGGGATCACATCTCATGCTTCTAAACTCTGGAGAACAGGCCCAGTTTCTTCAATCTCCCCTCCTAGGATAATCCTGCCATCCCAGGAATCAGCTGGATCTTTGTTACTCTCCATCTATGGCCAGTGTATCCTTCCTTAAATAAGGATACCAAAACTGCAATACTGAAGTTGCAGTCTCACCAAGGCGCTACATAATTGCAGCATGGCACCTTTACTTTTGAACTCAAATCCTCTTGCAATAAAGCCCAACATACCATTTAGCTCCCTAATTGCTTGCTGCAGCTTCACGTTAGCTTTCAGTGACTCATCAACAAGGACACCGAGATCCTTTTGGACAGCAACGGTTTCTAATCTCTCACCATTTAAAAAATACTCTGCATTTCCGTTTTTCCTACCAACGTGGATAACCTTATATTCTTCCATCTGCCATGTTCTTACCCACTCACTTAGCCTGCTTAAATCCTCTTGAAGCCGCTTTGCATCCTCCTCACAACTAACCTTCATACCTAGATTTGTGTCTATCATCAAACTTGGAAACATTACATTTGATCCCCACAACCAGATGATTGATATTGACTGTGAATAGCTGGGGCCAAGCACTGATTGGGGTACGCCAACCTGAGAAAGACAAGTTCATTCTTAATTAACCCAAAATGCCTGTTACTTGCTCTTATACCTTCCCCTTAATACGAGTCCTCTCACATGATGCCCAGAATGTATATTAAAGCATGATTCCTTCTCACCAAACCACCGTATATGGACATAATGTTCACCTTGATAGGTTGTTAATCTGTTTAAACTGATGGCGCCTTTCTGGTGATAGAAAAGGATAGGAGCTGCCCTGGGCATCTTAAATAGACAATGTTACCATAAGGAGAGTCCATTGTTCCAGTTAACCTCTGTTTTAACACAAATCTTCACCTGATAATCATATCATTAATGTTGCTGGGATACAAAGCAAATTCTAACATAGAACACACCCAATTTTCCATCAATGGAATTTGTCATGAAGAGATATTAATGTCGATAATGTTATTGGAATTTCAAAATTGGAATTGCAGTAGGGTCGGTGTCTATGTGTGTGTCTATGGGCAGCATTTTGCCCTTGGCATGTGGGATCAGCGGGGGCAGACGGACGGGGATCGGAAAGCCAACCTCTGCTCGTGATCAATAGCGCCCCGTGATTTCACGCAAGCGGGCCAATTAAGGCCTGCCCAGCGTGATACATGAGTGGCAAAGCTGAGCGCAGGTGGGGGGAGGAGGGCAAGCAGGCCTAGCGTGAACTGCGCGCATGGGCGCGAGGGAGCGCTGAATAATCTCTCTGAGGCACAGAACAGAACAGAAAGATGTAATAAAACATATCCCCTCATGTGACTCTGTCACATAAGCAGGGACATGTTTATAATTAAAAATGAAAGTTTTTATTTCATTTGTATTTGCTTTTGGAAATTTCATCCCGCCCATGGGTGAGGTTTCCAAAAAAAAATGCAAAGGCTGATTGACCTTTTGGCCTGACCGCCATCCATTGGCTTGAATGGGCAGTGAAAAATTAATGTCAGTTGATAACTTAATGGCCTCAGGAGGCCTTTTAATTGTCCACGGGTGCACTGCCGGCCCTGGCGCATTCCTGCCAACCAAACTACCGTGTGACTGCGCGGTGACATTGGCACACTCGGACGACATCATCGCATCTCATTTCATGCTTGGTTGGGTCGGGTGCGCACCCACCCGCCGAGCTAAAAATTCTGGCCATGGGTGAAATCTTGCACCTGGCTGGGAGATGCCAAGCAATGCGTTTATATTATTAATAAAATTGGTGGAATGAAAGGATTATTTTTAGGAGAGGTAAATTAAACAACCTAGTAATACAATGGAAATTTTACACTGAAAGGGGAAGCTAGGTATAAACAGAAAGGAGTTTGTGTGTGTAAGTCAGATGCATTTAAGATCTAACCAGCCTGTAAGCCGACAACTGTGTCTGCAAAGGAAACACATTGAAAAGAACCTCATTTGAATTTTTATGGTCAAATGTGCTTTGCCTGATGTATGTTTAAAGTCTATGGGTTACTGTTGCCTTGGTAAAGATTTAGGTGGGAGTGATTCATTTGGGAGTTTGTTTAAAAGTTATTATGGTAGTAATTTGTAGACATGTGCATGTGTTTAATTTGTTGTTAAATTAATAAATGTTTAATTTAGCTTTATATAAAATAAACCTTTCGAGGCTCAGTGTTCTTATTCCTGAATTCAGAGATGCATCGCAAACATAAGAGTTGACAATATAGATTATGGCTGTTGTTCAAGTTTCCCTCTGGGGTTTTAAAAACACAGCCTTTACCAACTGCTGTGTCGTGATTTGGAAAGGTTCCATCAGGGGAGATGATCTATTCTACCAGCCCTGAATGTTGAAATGTAACATCTATCAGATATTTGGAATCCAAAATAATATATTGAGTCATTGTGTCAATACTCACAAGGAAGTCATTGAAAGTAAATGAAGCAAATTTGTGCATAAGTGCCGCAACACTTAAAATACAAGAGAGGATAAATTGAGAAAGGTATTAAAATGGATATTTATATGGGCATTCTAATTGTTACTGTTTATGGGTTTACTATATACCCGGTAAGAGCATTTCCACTCTTGTCACTGATTACAATGTGTGAAGTGAAACTGGCCAATTTGAGCATTTAGGTGCAATGAGTGGGAGTCAAAAAAAACCTTCTAAACCTGCAACAAAAGCAAAATTCCAGCAGATTCTGGAAATCTGAAATAAAAACAGAAAATGCTGTAACTACTCAGCAGATCTGGCAGCACCTGTGGAGAGAGAAACAGAGATAGCGGCCAGGATTTTACAGCCCTGCCAAGGTCTGTCTCCCACCCGGCAGATGCAGCGAGCCATTTAAATTTCCAGTCAGGTCAGCAGAACCGGAATATCCCACCAGGCAGGATGGGCCAATGTTTCAAATCAGTGACAAAAATAAAAATACCTGGAAAAACTCAGCAGGTCTGGCAGCATCTGCGGAGAGGAACACAGTTAACGTTTCGAGTCCATGTGACTCTTCATCTGAACTAAGGAAAAATAGAAAAGAGGTGAAATATAAGCTGGTTTAAGGGGGGGTGGGACAAGTAGAGCTGGATAGAGGGCCAGTGATAGGTGGAGATAACCAAAAGATGCCACAGACAAAAGGACAAAGAGGTGTTGAAGGTGGTGATATTATCTAAGGAATGTGATAATAAAGGTACAGATAGCCCTTGTGGGGGTGGGGTGGGGGGAAGGGATCGAAATAGACTAAAAGGTAGAGATAAAACAATGGATGGAAATACATTTAAAAATAATGGAAATAGGTGAGAAAAGAAAAATCTATATAAATTACTGGAAAAAAGGGGGATCGGAAAGGGGGTGGGGATGGAGGAGAGAGTTCACGATATAAAATTGTTGAACTCAATATTCAGTCCAGAAGGCTGTAAAGTGCCTAGTCGGAAGATGAGGTGCTGTTCCTCCAGTTTGCGTTGAGCTTCACTGGAACAATGCAGCAGGCCAAGGATGGACATGTGGGCATGAGAGCAGGGTGGAGTGTTAAAATGGCAAGCGACAGGGAGGTCTGGGTCATGTTTGTGGACAGAACGAAGGTGTTCCGCAAAGCGGTCACCCAGTCTGTGTTTGGTCTCTCCAATGTAGAGGAAACCGCATTGGGAGCAACAAATGCAGTAGACCAAATTGGGGGAACTGCAAGTGAAATGCTGCTTCACTTGAAAGGAGTGTTTGGGCCCTTGGATGGTGAGGAGAGGGGAAGTAAAGGGGCAGGTGTTGCACCTTCTGCGGTTGCATGGGAAGGTGTCGTTGATTTCAAAACAATGACTGTTCTTCAGGATCTCTGGTTCACCTTCTGCCTTGTCCCCTGCCTGTCTATGAGGCCTGGCGCTTATTAGCTCACACATCCATCATCCAGACTAGAGTCTTTTTATTTTTCTCCAGCCCAATTTTTCTTTCTCCTGTTCAATTTTTCCTCACCTACCAGTCTTGCTTACCTGCCCTGAGTGTTTTCTGGAATTCCTACTTGCTGATCCACATCCTGAATTGACTTGCATATGGTTTTTTTTAAATTCATTCATGGGATGTGGGCATCGCTGGCTAGGCCAACATTCATTGCCCATCCCTAATTGCCCTTGTTCAGAACGCACTTAAGAGTAAACCACATTGCTGTGGGTCTGGAGTCACATGTAGGCCAGACCAGGTAAGGAGAGCAGATTTCCTTCCCTCAAGGGCATTAGTGAGCTAGATGGGTTTTTACTACAATCGGCAATGGTTTTATGGTCATCATCAGACTTTTAAGTCCAGATTTTTGTTAAATTCAAATTCCACCATCTGCTGTGATGGGATTCAAGCCAGGTCCCCAGACCATTACCCTGGGTCTTTGGATTACAAGTCCAGCAACAATACCACTGCACCATCATCTCCCCCTATAGTGCCCTTAACACAATGAAACACACCTGGTTCAAAAAGTTCCTGAGTCATCTGTCCCAAGTACTTTGCACTTTGTCTGCTCACTTACCAGATCCCCAAAGCTTCCTGGTTGATCTGCTTGTCCAGCTCCCTGAATGATTGCCTGTGGATGCTGTGTACATTTTTTTTTCCCATCAGGCACTTTCCAATTTGTAGCCAAGAGTATATCATGCAGAAGCACATTGACAATGGAGAAGTATGATGCTAATTAATTTGATCAGCCAAATTGTGATAAAGATAAGAAAGATGTACCGTGCCTGGAGCTGAAATAAATGCCATGGGAGGTTGCATTAAGATTAATAGCACAGTAATAACTGTGGGGATTTCTGTTACTCTTTATAGATTGTAACCTTTGAACTGTTTTGCCTGACCTTGAGTCATTTTGAATGGGACTGAATGCAACTAGATTAATAGGTCAAGAAAGTAAGTTTTTTTTACTTCCTGTTAAACATTTCCATGGTCCTTTCAAAGATCCCTCATGTTTAGATGAACTTGTTGTCATTGGACGAGTATAGTTCTTACACAGTTGGATGAAAGCAATCATGAAAACGTGGAGTTGTGGAGAGGAGGGAGGAGGAAAACTGACAGTGCTGAATGTTCAATCCCATACTGAGTTAAAGTAATGGTGGGATCTGTGATTCAGAGCATCATCCCATCCTGGCTCAAGGAGGATATTTTAGGAAATACCTTCCGAAGCTGCTAGCAACCTCACCCACAAATTACTGATATCAGGAATTTGCAATGGGTGCCGCACTCGATTTTTCAAGTGATAAACTGAACGCTTGGAAAATCATACACAGATCACTGTCCCATTTTCCAATATGCCTATGGTTAGCTGTCTCTCCCTGCCAGCAATTCAACCTCATAAAACTGCCCGCTAATGTCCATAATATACCTAATACATAATAATATATAAGATAATACATATTATATAACTATTCTGTCTGCAATTAAAGTTTTGTGCGCACATTTAATTATGTGAAATAATTACAGCAGCGTCGCGGTATATGCCTTTTAATTCATTTCAGGCAGAATGCATATTTTCATGATGTCTTCACTAATAGAGACACCACAAAATAATCCCTTCTATAAAACACTACTTGCTGTATATTTTGTGAGCAGATTTCATTTTAAGGAGGTTTGCTGTTTAAAAACTGCTCAATTAAAATGGTTTAAATTACATTTGTTAAAGATTCTGTGAAGGATGAAATGGCAGCATTGATTTATTTTTCCTTGTTTTTTTGACATGCTTCCTATTTCATTTTGTATGTTTTGTTGTTTTTATTTCATCAAATTTATTAGAAACTTATGTGTAAGAGGTTTGGGTTGGATGATAAATTGTGCATCACATTGTAATTGATCGCTTATTTCTATAATTAAAAAAGAACAATATTTTGGGAATTTGTTAACATGTAAGTTACTATTTTTTTTTACAGTTCCAGTCTATGCTGCTGGATTAATTCAGTTGGAAACACATACCTCTCAGGCATCCTTATTTTACTGTCCGTTACCCTGGAAATACATCTTCAAGGTCCTTGGACTAGGTAGGTCAGTGCAGTCTTACCAACAAGCAGATTATACAACTATTCTCTTCGCCAATTCATCTTTCAGTCAATGTAGTTACTGATTTCTTTGCTTGTAAGTGATAAATTAACAAATAATTATTTTGGCAATCATACAAAGCAAAATACTACAGATGCTGGAAACCTGAAATAAAAAGCAGAAAATGCTGGAAAATACTCAGCAGATCAGGCAACATCTGTGGAGAGAAACCGAGTTAATATTTCAGGTCTGTGACCTTTGATCAGGTTTGATGATGATGGTAGAGTTGGACCTGAGAATACAGAGAGCGACCAGTTCAGAGAGAGATAAGTTAGAATGAGTGAAAGAAGCAGAGAATTTGATTCAGCCAATGTCATAGTGGCAGAGAAAGACCTGGGTCAGAATTTACCGTCCCCTCCGATGTCTGGCGTCATGGTGGGTGCGAATGGGCAACACGGCGGGAAGGCCAAAAATCGGTTTCATGACGTCATGTTTATGATCGTCCACCCGTCAATGGCAGGCTGTGTTTCCCACCGCCGGGGTCAGGAATGTTATTTTAATACATCTGCACATAATTATGACCCCTGCGCACCCCCCCCACAGGAATCATTCCCCCCACACTGGATCATCCAGGCACATCAGCGTGATTGCATGCGGAGGGGTTTCACAACTGTACATAAGCGGCATGCACCTGGCGAGCTGCACTTTGCTCAGGACTTGAGGTTTGTTTGCCCACCTAGCCTCAGGCCACCAGTGCCAGTCCTCACATGCAGCACCACATCACTTTTGGGGAGGGGGGCTCATGGGCAGGTCTGTACCTACCAGACCAGGCGTAAGGAGGGGCTGGCTTTTCAATGGCTGCAGGGACAGAGCTTGTTTGGGGAAGGGGGGAGAAGTGGCTTCAAGCAAGAGAAGAGGCTGCAGGGAGAGGGCGGTACTGGGGAAGGGGGGTATCCCAGGGTGTGTGTGGGGGCACATGCTGATCATTGCAAGTGACCGCAAGATGGTGAGGGCTGAGGAGCCAGTCTCCAGAGGAGATGAGACCAGATGGAAATATGAGGGTGTGTGTGAGAGAGTGAGTGGTGATGTCCCTTGTGCTGGCAGTGAGTGAGATGCCAGTGAATGTGTGATGGGCTTGTGAGTGTGAGTTTAGAGTGATGAGATGGTTGCCTCACCCTGCTGGCACGAATGTGATCATTCATCCTCTTTCTGCACTGCTTGGCCAACCTCTTCTGTGCAATGTTGGCACTGACCACCACTGCCACTGCCTCCAGAGCTGGAGTGGTGAGATTGCTGGACCTCTTGCGGCCAGAGCGGGGCTGGTGGACATCACGGTGGGGCCTCCTAAAGGCATTTCAGTGACGGGTCACTGAACTCTTCTTGGCTTTCAGGGCCATCTCTTCACTGGGACAGTCCTGGGCTGCAAACATTGAGAACTGTGTGCGCGGCTGCAGTTAGATATGGCACCCGGAGTGAGGAAACGGTGTGGTAACAGCATGGCAGGCGGTTCAGAGGTTGCTCGCCAGCGACACTGCACATTTCCTGTACCTCCGTAATTAATGAGGCAGGAATGGGATGATACAGAGTGAAAAGCTGCCATTGCAGCTGACAGTTAAAGCATCCTTTTTTCCCGCCCGCTACCGCACTTAGTGCAAATCTGGGATGATTTCGTCCCTGGAGATTGTAAAAGGCCAGAGAGAGGGGTCTGGGTGAAGGGATATTCTGGAGATGGTTAAAAACTTTCCACTGAGTAGGGGGAAGATCCCTGGCCAAAGAATTGAACAGAGAGATGGAGGTGATGGAAGAAGAGCTCAGCATTGTGCCAAGCTTGAAATTCATTGAGGCGGGGGATTAAGGAATGTAGCTGAGACCTTTGCTCAGGAGAGATGATTCAGAGTCAGAGAGGTGGGGTTGGAGGGTATCATGAATACATGGCAAGGGGTGAATAATTCACTTCCTGACTCCCCAAGGCCTGTTCACCATCTTCAAGGCATATGGCAGGAGTGTGATGGAATACTCTCCACTTGCCTGGATGAGTGCAGCTCCAACAACACTCAAGAAACTCTACACTATCCAGGATAAAGCAGCCTGCTTGATTGGCATCCCATCCACAAACATTCACTCCCTCCATTAGCAACACAGTGGCAGCAGTGTGTACCATCTACAAGATGCATTGCAGAAACCCATCAAGTCCCCTTTGGCAGCACCTTCCAAACCCATGACCTTTACCACCTAGAAGGACAAGGGCAGCAGACGCATGGGAACATCACCACTGCAAGTTCCCCTCCCAGCCACTCACCATCCTGACTTGGAAATATATCACCATTCCTTCACTGCTGCTGGGTCAAAATCCTGGAACTCCCTCCCTAACAGCACTGTGGGTGTTCCTAGAACACATGGACTGCAGCAATTCAAGAAGGTGGCTCACCACCACCTTCTCAAGGGCAATTGAGGATGGGCAATAAATGCTCGCCTAGCCAATGACACCCACATCCCAGGAACGAATAAAAAGCAACATTGGTTTATTTATCACATTGCTATTTGTGGGAGCTTGCTGTGTGCATCTTGACTACACTTCAAAGGTACTTCATTGGCTATAAATTCCGTTTGGATGTTGTGAGATCTTGGAAGTTGCTATATAAATGCAAGAGTTTATTTCTTAAACAACAAGTGATGCATTAGCATTACTGATCTAAAACTCTTTGCGCTTTTTGTTGATGTCCTACCAGAGACCGGGTGGGAGATTGGAAGAACCTGTAGAGGTGAGCAGCAATGAAGCCTCTGCCATTTCTTGGAGTTTCCAGTGTCCACCCCCACAAACACCCCCCAACCACCCCCCGCCGCCCCCGAACACTACCATGAGGCAAGGGTTAGAGCCAATGATCGAGGCCCACCATGCCAAGAGATTCCCCACCACCCTCCCTTTTGGAGAGGCCAAACATTTCAGTGTCAGCTGATATATGGGTGGATTCTGTTATCTTGGCAGCTATTGTGAGCTATAAAGATTTTCTGTTTATTGGTGAAATGAAACCAGATTTGTTACCTGGTCCAGTGGCTGGGAGAGTGAGAGAGGAAACTCCCCAATCAACAGGCGCCTGAATCTCTAATGGTCGGGTAAGAGGCACAGGACTTGCACTCAAAGTGGTGTAGCAGCTCACAGGCCCACGGGACAGGAAGGACCCCCCCACTAACCCTTGGCTGGATGGCACATCAAGCGACTTTCTGGCATAAACAAGACAATTTCAAGGTCTATGTTTATTTCCAGGAACATCAATATTCTAAACTGACCTGGCAGCAGCACTTTACAACAGGGTGACACCTTCTACCCACCACCAACCCCCCAACCCATGCAGTATAAAATCATTTTTCACTTTGCAATTGAATTAACAAATATGGATGCAGATAAAACGAAGGCCAAATGATAGATTTTTTTGAATTATTGCACGTGGACAGATACAATTAAGGGATCCTGAGCCTGTGGGCTATCTATTTTGTGTTATGTGCCCAGGATAAAACCATGAGTAACTTTGACGGCAGTGGTTCAGAGGTCATAAATAGCCTGATATCAAGGTTGAACACACTGAGTATATTTAGACCTGAATGTTCTCATTATTCATGCATGCTTGGTTCATCTTATGTTAAAGGATTATACTCTACACTTTGCCTAGCTAAATACCAACAGTTCCTATTAGCCTTTGGGACTATTGGCGCCAATGCTCTTGTGTGGGATAGGTGCATGGACTGGCTGGAATAAAGAACATATTCCTGTGTTGTAATTTCTGTAAAACTAACTGGCTTTTTGCCTGCTCTGCCTGTGCCTTTCACACTAGAATTGTTGACTTGGTTGTGTGTTAGAATCATATATTCATCAAATAATACAGTACCAAAGAAGACCATTTATCCCATCAAGCCTGTGCCAGCTCTTTGATACTTATCCATTGACACTCACTCCCCTGCTCTTTCTCCATGGCCCTGCATATTTTTCCCTTTTGAGTATTTATATTAACTGTTGGCAGCTTGCAAAATATGGAAAGCTTCATTATAAAGATACATTTCATGTAAATAAGCAGATAAAGGTGCAGATCTGCACGTTCTGAACACTAAGATTTGCTCTTAATTCTGTATGTGCAACTATATGGGAGAGCAACTAATTTGCTTGGCTATATATCACTCACACAAGCACTCACATACACGCTCTCACACTCAGGATCACAAAGAGCTCAGTGGAGTAAAGTTGGTCTTAGAAATTAATGGCACAAATAGAGATTAATGGGTATAATCTTATAGCCATTACGGAGACATGGTTACAAGGGGATCAAAGCAAGGAACTAAATATTCAGGGGTATGTACTTTTTGAAAGGACAGGCAGGAAGGAAGTGGTGGTGGGGTAGCTTTGTTATTATGAGATGGAATAAGTGCGAGAGCAAGAAATGATCTTGGATCGGAAGATGTGGAATCCATATGGGTGGAGGTAAGAAATAACAAGGGGCAGAAGACACTGGTGGGAGTAGCCGATAGGCCCCCTAACAGTAGCTATGCTCTCTGACAGAGAATAAATCAGGAAATAATGAGGGCATGTAAAAAAGGCAGTATATTAATCATGGGTGACTTCAATCTCCATATAGATTGGGAAAATCAAATTGACAGAGGTAGCCACGAGCAAGAATTCATAGAGTATATTCCAGACAGTTTCCTAGAACAATATGTTGTGGATCCAACCAGGGATCAGGCTGTTTTGGATCTGGTAAGGTGTAATGAGGCAGGTTTAATAAATGATCTCAGAGTAAAAGATACCCCAGGAAACAGTGACCATAACATGGTGGAATTTAGCAATCAGTTTGATAGTGAGAAACTTAGTTTGGAAACACCTGTGCTAAACTTAAATAAGAGTAATTATAATGGAATGAAGACAAAGTTGGTTGGAGTGAACTGGGAAAGGAGTTTAGCAGAAAAGACAGCTGATGAACAACGGCAGAGGTTTAAGAAAATAGTTCATGACCCACAACAAAGATATATCCTAGTGAGGAAGAAGGATTGTAGGAGGGGAATAAACCAACCATGGTTAACCAAGGAAGTTAAGGATAGTATCAAAGTGAAAGAAAAAGCATACAATGTGGCATTAGTGGTAAGCCAGAGGGAAAGCTTGAAAAACCAACAGAAGTTGACCAAAAAAAAAGAGGAAGAAAATAAACTTTGAGTGTAAACTAGTAAGTAATATAAAAGTGGACAGTAAAAGCTTCTTTAAATATATAAAAAAGATGAGAGGCCAAAGTCAATATAGGCCCCTTAGAGGATGAGGCTGGGGGAATAATAATGGGGAACCAAGAAATGGCAGAGGAGTTGAATCAATATTTTGCTTCAGTCTTCACGGTAGAAGACACTAATAGCATTCCAAAATTATTAAATAATCAAAGGGCAAAAGCAGGGGAGGAAATAGATGCAGTAACTATCACTAGAGAAAATGTACTAGGGAAACTAATGGGGCTAAAGACCAATAAGTCACCTGGACCTGATGGGCTGCATCCTGGGATATTAAAGGAAATAGATGCAGAGATAGTGGATGCACTGGTAGTAATCTTCCAACAGCCCTTAGATCCTGGAAAAGTCCCAGAGGATTGGGAAACTGCCAATATAACACCCTTATTCAAAAAGGGAGGGAGACAAAAAACAGGAAACTAAAGGCCAGTTAGCTTAACATCTGTCATTGGGAAAATGTTAGAGTCTATTATAAAGGATGTAATAGCAGAGATTTTAGAAATACATAATCTAAGCAAGCAGAGTCAGCAAGGCTTCATGAAGGGGAAATCATGCCTGACAAATTTGTAAATTCTTTGAGGAGATAACACGCAAGATAAATAAAGGGGAACCAGTAGATGTAGTATATTTGGATTCCCAAAAGGCGTTTGATAAGGTACCACACATAAGGCTACTTAATACGAAAAGAGCCCATGGTGTTGGGGGTAGTGTATTAGCATGGATAGGGGACTGGCTAGCTAATAGATGACAGAGAGTTGGGATACAGGGGGGACATTTTCAAGATGGCAACCTGTAACTAGTGGAGTACCACAGGGATCAGTGCTGGGGCCTCAATTATTTACAATGTATATTAATGACTTGGATGAGGGAAGTGAATGTACTATTGTCAAGTTTGCAGATGGCATAAAAATAGGTAGGAAGGCAAGTGGTGAGGATGACACAAAGAGTCCACAGAGAGATATAAACAAGTTAATTGAGTGGACGAAAATGTGGCAGATGGAATATAATGTGGGAAAGTGTGAAGTTATGCACTTTGGCAGGAAGAATAGAGAAGCTGAATACTATTTAAATGGAGCAAGACTGAAGAAAGTTGCAGCACAGAGGAATTTGGGGGTCCTTGTGCATGAATCCCAAAAAGCTAGCATACAAGTTCAGCAGGTAATAGGGAAGGCAAATGGGATGTTGATCTTTATTTCAAAGGGAATGGAGTATAAAAATAGGGAATTCTTGCTAAAACTATACAGGGCACTAGTTAGACCACACCTAGAATACTGTGAACAGTTTTGGTCCCCTTATCTAAGAAAAGATATACTGGCATTGGAGGTAGTCCAGAGAAGGTTCACTAGGTTGATCCCAGGGATTGGGGGATTTTCTTATGAGGAGAGGTTGAGTAGGTTGGGCCTGTACTCATTGAAGTTTAGAAGAATGAGAGGCGACCTTATTGAAACATATAAGATTCTTAGGGGGCTTGACAGGGTAGATGCTGAGAGGTTGTTTCCCCTTGTGGGAGAGCCTAGGACCACAGGACATAATCTCAGAGTAAGGAGTCATCCATTTAAAACAGAGATGAGGGGAAATTTCTTCTCTCAGAGGGTAGTCAATCTGTGGAATTCTTTACCACAGAGGGCTGCAGATGTTGGGTTGTTAAGTATACTCAAAGCTGAGATAGACAGGTTTTTAATCAGTAAGGGAATCAAGGGTTATGGGAAAAGGCAGGAAAGTGGATTTGAGGATTATCAGATCAGCCATGATCTCACTGAATGGCGGAGCAGACTCGATGGGCCAAACGGCCTACTTCTGCTCCTACGTCTTATGGTCTTATGGCCTTATCAAGTTGGTGGTCTGTGCAGTGTGTAAAATTGGCTTCAAGTTCACTATTGCCCATTCTGAACCAGTGCCAAAGGCAAGCTTCTACCCTGTAATTCTTTAATGCATGACTGTTTCATTTCCTCTCCAGTGAGACAAGCAAATTATGTTAGCATTCCCATGCACCCGAGGCACATAATCCACAGACAAATAGCCAGGAATGACTTGTTTTATTAATAGATAGAAGGCACCAGGGAGCAGCATATGTTTCTGCTGATGTGTCCTCTGCTTGAAGTGAAGCTGTTTGCCAATAAGCATTTTGAGACAATCAATCTGCAGAAAATGAATGTCTGGTACACTGCGTAATTAAATAGGGCTAAAAGCTCAGGGTGAATACCTGATGTAACTAATCTAGCCATAATCAGGAAGCTGACATCTTCTTGTAAAGTAACCCGTGTTCGCAACAGCAGAAGGAAGGTCATTATACATTTTTTTCCATGATTCGGTTTTGTATTCAAACTTACATCTAGAAACAGTCAACTGATGATCTTCTTGCTATTTTCCCCTATCTCTTCTCCTAAATCCTAGAATGCTCACCTAAAGGAATTGGGGCAGTTGCCCATGGCTGCCACGACTCACTGGCGTTTTGTTATCAGTGAATGGAACTGTCATGTATTTGAGATATTTTCCTTTCGGGGGGTGGGGGGTGCGGGGGGAATAGAAAGGAATGCAAAGAAAACTGAAAAAACTAGAGAAAGAAAATTTACTGAAAGAAAATACAAGCTATAAGGAGAAAAAAAGTTCTTGTGGAACTATTAGCAATATATTGCCGGCCTCTCTACAATTCGTTACGGTTAATTGTTTAGCACTCAATTAAGTGGCTTTGTTTATGTTAATTCATGCGCAACGTTAATGCTGAGTTGTGCATTTTGTTTGGTAACTGAGCCTCGAATTTCAAGATTGGCATCTCTTTGTGCAGCATCACCCATTAGTATCAAAACAATCCAATATGACAAGAAGCAAGAGAAAGGGAAATGAAGTAAGATATGTGTGTGTGACTGCCTTCCATAGGATCTGTCAAAATGCTGCCAATCTAACATATTTGCTATTGAATTAAAGAGGGTGCAATGTACAGGCAATGAAAATAGTAACAGCCAGTGGCAATAAATGATTATGCCAGGAAGCAGTGCCATCAGGAAACAAGTAACATCGTGTTATTTTCCCTGAAACACCGGCATGAAAAAGAGAACAAAAATTAAAGATGGCTTATCCTTATTGTTTCCTTTAATCAAATTTTTCAAAAGAGTGAAAGCAGTTGGGAGATTGCTCATGAATAAGAAAGAGCATCTGAGACTACATTATTTCCCTGGCCTCCTGTGATAGGCCGTGTTTGCATATTGTGTCCATTCTAATCAATATAAAGGAGATGTGGAAGAAAATCAAGCAACTGTTGCCTCATGTAATGTTAGGAGGTAATCCAATTTTGCCCTATATTATTCTGGGATACAACACATAGTAATAATTACGTACATATAGACAGTTATACAGTGATGGTAACATACACAAGTAATACAGTGATAATCAGAGCCAATGCTTTAACTATTCCATAAATCAAGTTTTATTTTTATCATAGTGAATTACAGAATTTTCTAACATTGTTTTGGGGATTGCATTCCGTGACTCTGATCAATTATAATTGTGTTTGTTGGTTATGATGACAATTGTGAATTTTAATGCCTGACATAATTGCCATTTTAAGAGATTTTTCACCAGTGTTTTGAAGACAGTATTCCATGGTTCATCACTTTATATGCAAAAGGAAACCATGACCTTGTTAATAGGATATTAGTCAGCAATAATGAATCTTTCCTAATGAATTGCCAATATTTCCTAGTTATGTAAATTAATTTCATGGACTACTTAAAGGACTAAAATACTGCCACACTACAGGAGTGTAAGAACTAAGTGCAGGAATGGGCCATTCTGCCCCTCCACCCCACTCCACCATTCAACTTGGCTGAACTTCTAGCTAAATCCCACTTCTCTGCCCTTCTCCATATCCGTAGATTCCATTAGCGTCAAAAAATCCATTGATCTTAGTCTTTATGACTGAGTAGCCACTGCCCTCTGGGGTAGAGAATTCCAAAGTTTCACAACTCTCTGAATGAAGAAATTTCTCCTCATCCCAGTCCAAAATGACCATCCCTTTATCCCTAAAGTTCCCTTTTAGGTCCCTAATTGGCCCTACTCCTCCTTTTACCACCCTTTTACTATTTATATGTCCATAGAAGACTTTGGGATTTCCCTTCATGTTGGCTGCCAGTCTTTTCTCATAATCCCTCTTTGCTTCTCTATTATGCTTTTTCACCTCCCCTCTGAACATTCTGTATTACAACTGAGAACCAAGAGGAATACAGAAGGTTCAGAGGGGAGGTGAAAAAGCATATTAGAGAAGTGAAGAGGGATTATGATAAAAGACTGGCAGCCAACATAAAGGGGAATCCCAAAGTCTTCTATAGGCATATAAATAGTAAAACGGTAGTAAAAGGAGGAGTAGGGCCAATCAGAGACTGAAAAGGGAATTTACACATGGATGAAGGGGGCATTGCTGAGGTATTAAATCAATACTTTGCATCTGTCTTTACCAAGGAGGTAGATGCTACCCAGGCCATGGTGACAGATGAGGCAACTCTGTCACTAGAAGGGTCCAAATTGGATAAGGAGGAAATGTTAAATAGACTGTCAGTACTTGAACTTGACAAGGCACCGAGACTAGATGAGAATCATCCAATGATAGTGAAGGAGTGAGAGTAGAAATTGCAGGGACACTGGCCATAATCTTTCAGTCTTCCCTAGACTCAGGGGAGGTGCCAGAAGACTGGAGAATTGCAAAATTACGCCCTTGTTTAAAAAAGGTTGTAAGGATAAACCCAGCAATTACAGGCCAGTCAGTTTAACTTTAACAATGGTTTGCAAGATTCCAGAAACAATAATTTTTGATAGAATTAGTCGTCACATGGAAAAATATGGGTTGATAAGGAAGAGCCAGCATGGATTTCTAAAGGGGAAATCATGTTTAAATAACTTGGAGTTTTTTGAAGACGTAACAGAAAAGGGTAATGAGGGTAATGTTGTTGATGTGGTGTACATGGACTTTCAAAAGGCATTTGACACAGTGCCGCACAACAGACTTGTGAGATAAGTTATTGCTCATGGAATAAAAGGGACGTGGATACAAAATTGGCTGAAAAATAGGAAGCAGAGAGTAATGGTCAATGGATATTTTTCGGGCTGAAGGAAGTTTTGTAGTGGAGTTCCCCGGGGTGGGTATTGGGACCCTTGGTTTTCCTGATATATAGTAATGATCCGGATCTTGGTGTGCAGGGGACAATTTCAAAGTTTGCGAATGATGCGAAACTTGGGAGTGTTGTGAACTGTGAGGAGGATGGTGTGGAACTTCAAGAGGATATAGACAAGTTGGTGAAGTGGGCGGATAGGTGGCAGGTGAAGTTCAATGCGGAGAAGTGTGAGGTGAAGCATTTTGATAGGAAGAACATGGACAGACAATATATAATAAGGGGTGAAATTTTGAAGGGCGTGCAGGCGCAGAAAGACTTGGGTGTATATATGCATAGATCATTGAAGGTGGCAGGACAGGAGAGCAGTTAATAAAGAATGTAGCATCCTGGGCATTATTAATAAGGGCATAACGTACAAGGGCAGGGGTGTTATGCTGAATTTATATAAGACACTCATGAGAATGGGTTTGGAAGGTAAGAAATACAGAGTTAAAGTTTTGAGTCTGTATGACTCTTCTTCAGCTCTAAAGAAGAGTCATATGGAATTGAAATGTTAACTCTGCCTTTCTTTCCAGAAATGCTGTCAGACCGGCTGAGTTTTTCCAGCATTTTTAGTTTTTGTTTCAGATTTCCAGCATCTGCAGTATTTTTCCTTTATCTGGGTTTGGAAGGTGTTGGAGGTCAGTCATCTCAGTCCCAGGGCATCACTGCAGGAGTTCCTCAGGGTAGTGTCCTAGGCCCAACCATCTTCAGCTGCTTCGTCAATGACCTTCCTTCCATCATAAGGTCAAAAGTGGGGATGTTCACTGATGATTGCACAATGTTCAGCACCATTCGTGACTCCTCAGATACTGAAGCAGTCCATGTCCAAATGCAGCAAGACCCAGACAATATCCACCACTTGGGCTGACAAGTGGCCAGTAACATTTGCACCACATAAGTGTCAGGCAATGGCTATCTCCAACAAGAGAGAATCAACCACCGCCCCTTGATGTTCAATGGCATTACCATCACTAAATCCCCCACTATGAACATCCTGGGGGTTACCATTGACCAGAAACTGAACTGGACTAGCCATATAAATACTGTGGCTACGAGAGCAGATCAGAGGCTAGGAATTGTGTAACGAGTAACTCACTACCTGACTCTGTAAAGCCTGCCCACCATCTACATGGCACAAATCCGGAGTGTGATTGAATACTCCCCACTTGCCTGGATGAGTGCAGCTCCTACAACACTGAAGAAGCTGGACACCATCCAGGACAAAGCAGCCGCTTGATTGGCACCCCATCCACAAACATTCACTCTCTCCACCACAGATGCACAGTAGCAACAGTGTGTGTACCATCTACAAGATGCACTGCAGGAATTCACCAAGGCTCCTTCCATAGCACCTTCCAAGCCCACAACCACTACCACCTAGAAGGACAAGGGCAGCAGATCGATGGGAACACCACCACCTGGAAATTCCCCTCCAAACCACCCACCATCCTGACTTGAAAATACATCGCCGTTCCTTCATTGTCGCTGGATCAAAATCCTAGAACTCCCTTCCTAACAGCACTGTGGGTGTACCTACAACACAGGGGCTGCAGCGGTTCAAGAAGGCAGCTCACCACCACCTTCTCAAGGTCAACTAGGAATGGGCAATAAATGCTGGCCCAGCCTGGGAAGCCCACATCCTGTGAATGAATTTTAAAAAGCCTCAGCTGGAGTATTGTGTACAGTTCTGGGCACCACATTATAGGATGGATGTGAACACATTGGAGAGAGTGCAGAAGAGGTTTACAAGAATGGTTCCAGGGATGAGAAACTTCAGCCATGAGGATAGATTGGAGAGGTTGGGACTGTTCTCCTTGGGGAGGAGAAGGCTAAGAGGAGATTTGATAGAGATGTTTAAAATCATGAGGCGGCTGGACAGAGGAGATAGGGAGAAACTGTTCCTGCTCAGAAAAGGATCAACAACGAGAGGGCGCAGATTTAAAGTGATTTGCAAAAGAAGCAAATGTGACGTGAGATAAACGTGTTCACACAATGAGTGGTTTGGGTCTGGAAATTCAAGAGGGCATGAGATGATTATTTGAACAGAAACAATGTGCTGGGGTACGGGGAAAAGGCAGGACAATGGCACTAGGTCATAATGCTCATTTGGAGAGTTGGTGCAGACACAATGGACAAAATGACCTCTTTCTGAGCTGTTAAAATCCTGTGATTCTGTGATCCTGAGACCATTTCCCCTAGTTCAAGACTGTCCAGCCAGGAAGGAAATATTCTCAGCATCAATCCTGTCAAGCCTCAAAGACATTTATACCTTTCAGTGAGATCACCTCTTGATGTTCTATACTACAGAGAATATAGGCCCCATCGACTCAATTTCTCTTCACAAGACAGTTCACTCATCCCAGAAATCCATCTAATTAACCTTTGTTTCACCCCGTCAAAGGCAAGTATATCATGTGTGATTAAGGTGAACATCAATGGTTAAATGTGACCAGGAGACATACGCATATTCAGTCTGCCATTTCATCTCTTGGCTTTCTGGGGCCGAAGGCATCTATTCAATAGGGTTCAATTACACCCCAACAAGACTGGGACCAACATGCTCAGGTGTTCACTAGTGTGGTTGAGAAGAGTTTAAATTGTCAGGGGGGTGGAAACCAGCATATAGAAGTAGAAAAGAGGGATAAGGAGCATAATGGAGTGAGAATGGTGGGTGGTACTAGAGAAGGAAGTAGGACCAAATTAATTAGGGACAGACTGGGAAGATGGGGCTTATATTCTCTGGAGCATAGAAGAACAAGAGGTGATCTCACTGAAAGGTGTAAACTTCTTTGACAGCTTGACAGGGTTGATGCTGAGAATATTTTTTCCTGGCTGGACAGCCTAGAAGGCAATGGTGTAGTGGTATTGTCGCTGGACTAGTAATCCAAAGAATTTTGGAATATAATAGCAAGTTTGAATGCACGTATGTAAATGTGTAAAGTGTGGGGTATAAGGTTGGTGAGCTACAAGTACAAATAACCATATGAAAATGTAATGCAGTGGGAACGGCAATAACAGAAACGTGGGGCTGAATTTTTCCGTCGGCGAGCAAGGGGCGGGGCCCACTCGCCGACGCAGGATGATGTCGGAGGCAAACCCCCGATGTCATCCCACCCTGTTTAAATATTCAGGAAGGCGGGGGCACAGTGCGATCAGCTGTCCTCCCACCGACCTATTAATGGCCAATTGAGGCCATTGACAGGATAATTAAAACAATTAAAGGACCTGCCCGTCCAACCTTAAGGCTGGCGGACAGGCCAGGAGCCCCAGCGGGGAATAGAAAAAACATGAAACCCCATCCACTGGTGGGATGAGGTTTCATGTCTGTTTTTAAAAAATTTATTAAAGTTTTTGTGAGGTTTAATAACATGACCCATCTCGTGTGATTGTCACATGAGGGGGACATGTTATTGCTTTTTTAATTTTTCTATTTTTGAAGTTTGAAAAACTTTCAGTGCTCTCCCTGAGGCAGCACTTAGCCTCAGGGAGATGTGTGCACGTGTGAAAGAGCGCACTTTCGCATTTGGGGAATCTGCCCCCCTCACACAGGGAGCGCATAGCACTTCCCGCCGGGCATCGCGCTGGACGGGCCTTAATTGGTCCGTCCACTTAAAATGGCGGCGGGGCCCGCTTCTCCAGCAGGGATCGGCTCCCCACCCGCCGGAGATTGGGTTGGGCCCACCCACCCGACAGGCAAAAAATTCAGCCTGTGGTTTAAAATGGTGAGGACTGGTGATGCAAAGTGTTCAGGAAAGGTGGAAATGGAAAAAGGAAGATGAGGTGGCAGCATTGATCAGGAAGACATTGTTGGAAAGAGAGGATGTCCTTGAGAGGGACAAAGACAGAATCCATTTGGGTAGAGTTGAGGAGTTGAGATCATGCTTTGGGGTTATTCCATTGGTCTCTAGTGAGAGAGATAGAGGAGCAAATCTGCTGGAAAGTCACAGAGATGTACAAGAACTACAGAACGGTGCAATTGGAGGACTTTAATTTCCCAAATATTAATTGGGGTTATTTTTGAGTAAAGGGAAGGGAGGGGGAGGAATTTCTGAAATGTGTTCAGAAGAACTTCCTTGACCAATATGTTCTCAGCCCAAGTAGGACAGAAGCATTGCTCGATCTGGTGCTGGGTTATGAGGTGGGCCAAGTGGACCAAGTATCTGCAGGGGAACATTTGGATAAGAGTGATCATCGTATCATCAGGTTTAAATTAGTAATGGAGAAGGGCAAAGAACAATCTAAAGCAGAACTTCTAAATTAGAAGAGAGTTACCTTAAATGGGATGAGAGGGGATCTAGGCAGGGAAAAAGGGAGCCAAAGACTGACAGGCAAGTCTGTAACAGAATAATGGGTGATTTTTAAGGAGCAGACATGTATCTCATCATGTTAGTCCTAAATTCTTGGTTTTGAATTATTGCTTTTAATTCTGTCCTTGACATGTGGTATGATTGGCACAAATGTGTCTTAAGTTTCAAAATTCAGCTTAACAAATAACAGTAAAACTGCCATAGTAAATGGACCACATAACATGTTTTTACTGTGATAATACAGATAGGTCACTCGAGAAGCTGTAGATTTGCAAAGTTAATGATTGTACCAATAAATCAAGTTAACTGTTAATTTGTATCTAAAGAGGATAATAATATGTGGCCCGGATTACACCATTAAGTGGTTTGATATAATAAATTTCACTGTTACAATAGTAACTGTATATTTAGAGTTGTGTAATTGTCTTTAATTCATCGTAGGTGATCAATGTCCTGTAATTCAGTTTATTCTTTCCCAGAATAGGCTAGCTGTTGTGTGACCCTATTGTCAAGGGTTCTTTTATCTCAACCTTTATTGTAAAATAATTTCCTCTTCTGTTTCACAACATGCATGTAGACTTCTCAAACATGCAGCCTCCGTGTGCTGAAAGGGAAACCCAGACGTTAAGACAAACAAAAGATATTTGCGTGAAATCAAATACGTGTAGTGTTCTAGAGCTAAACCTTCCATTTCTGAATATTACTTTTCCATCTGGATGATCGCGCCTCATGTCAACAAGAAACATGCCTGGGAAAAAACAAGATGGGTAATTTTGCCATTAAGCAATAAAGTGGGTGACAGCAAGTCGACAACCTGTTGGGCATCTCTCCTGTATTTGATTTCCAGTTGATTTCGATAGAGAGCTATAAAATGGCCTGCTGATTTGCCATTATCCATTTTATACTATCATACAGTCAAGTCAGGAGACAGCTTGTTGTGATGATACATGAGGGCAAAATACTGGAGGAATGTTTAGGATCCATTTGACATCCTGCTTCTTTGATATATGGAAAGAGAATGATAAACAAGGACAAAACATCTCGCTGCATGCTGGCATTAAACAAGAGTTTTGAAAAGCTCACAAGGTATTATTCCTTCAGTGAAATGGAGTTTGATCTGTTTATATTATTTGACAAGTCAAGCAAATATGTTCAATTGCATACTGTATGTCACAGGTAGCTACAGGGTCAACAGATAATATTCAGAAAAACTAATACATGAATGTCAAGTTTTGCAAAATTAAGTTATACTTAGCAGTGGAAAAATACATGTTGTGGGATTTCAGTTGTGTTTATTGACAACTTCCACTCAAGACTCTGCTGAATTTATGAACTGTTTTGACTGATTCTTCAATTTTTGACTTTAGAAAAACATTAGATTGCATTACAATGTCATAACTCCATCACTCACTCATGCTTTATGCTTCATTTATTATCTTATGTGATGCCAACAATCTATTGAATTTTCTTCTAAAGTCTAAATAGGACTCACTTTACTAATTTGTGCTCTTTTTGTGGGGGGAACATTACAGGAACCATTCTATGAGGCCAGTGGGGAATGCTACATCAGAGAAGGGAATATGAACCGATGGATTTCGATGAAATATCAGGCCTGAACTTCCTCGGAGAGGCAATCAGTGAAGGATTGCCACTCTATGCCCAATTTCCTACATTCATTCTTTTCCCAGCCCAGCTCAGGCTGGGCGAGGTCCAGGCAGTGCAGCGTGTTCCCGGGGCCCACTGTCAAAGTGCCGCAGAGTTGAAGGAAGCCATGCCTACTTTATTACAGCGCTAGCTGCCGTAAACCATGTAAGTTTAAAGGTCCAGTGAAATATAAAGGTCCTTGACAGGCCAGGGAGAAGGTAAGTGTCTAAGATAAGTGGATAGGAAGTTGAGGGTGCAGGGGATCGGAGGTCGAGGGGGGATCAGAGGTCAGTGGGGGAATTGGAGGTCAAGGGTACAAAAGTTGGAGGTCAGAGGTCGGTGAGGGTCAGAGGTCATGGAGAAGGGTATTGAGTGTCAGGGGATGACACCAGGCCATGGGCAGTGGGGTCGGGTCTCGGGTTGGGGGGGAAGGTCAGACTTCAGGGGGGGTTCAGGCCTCAGCCTTGTTGGGCCTCGGGGGGCTGGTTCGGGATTCGAAGTTGGGTAGCGGGGGGGCTGTCAGGCCACAAGTCAGTTGGGTCAGGCCTGGTGGAGGGGTTGGAGGGAGGGTGTCAGGCCCACTGGGGAGGGGGGTAGTGGGAGAATCCTGGGCCTTGGGTGCGGGCGGTTGGGAGATTCCCATGTGTGGGGTATTTGAGGTCTGGGAGGAGACTCCTAGGGGGGCCATGGGGTGGGGGAGTCCCATGGATGGGGTAGTCGGGGTTGGTGGGGGGAAACCCCTTGGGGGTCGGGGCGGGAGTGGTGGAGGAGTCCCATGGGGGTCGGTCTGGGACTGTGAAATAGTTACCCAGGAGCTAGAAGAAGTTTTGACTCTTCTAACTTTTTCTGAATAACTATTGCTGTAACCCAGCCAGAGCCATTCAAAGTTTACAATTGCGATTGCAATTTTCGAATGGTTCCTAGCACAGGGCAATTATCCAGGAGAAGTTTGCACTTCCGGACAATTGCCGTGTGAACCTTACCTGTGAACGTCTGAAGGAGATTCCTCAGTGCATCTTGGGGGTACTCCCCAATCCGACGCTCAGGAGTTCGGAAGTTATGGCTCAACAAGTTGTTTAAAAATCTCAATCTTAAAACAAAGCCGCTTCGAAACACCGACTTCCAGTTCTGATGGAGGTGGAATGTGGAGGTAGATCATCATCTCGCTTCCAGGAGGTAGCTTGATCATTTAAATATTATAATGTCTCAGATTTAATCTCCATCTTAAATTTAACTCTGGCCTGTTAACTTTCCCAGGCCTCAGGAAATTCAGCAGTTAAAGGGAGGAGGGCATTGCTGGAGCCAGCAAGTTAAGTGCCTTTCCACTCACCTGCTAGATCCAGCTTATCTGCTTCAGCACCGCCCCACAATCGAAGACACCTCTCCACCCCCCAGTCACCATGTCCACCCAAGTCATGATCTCCCACCTCCTCCATGGTCTTTCCAAATCCTCCTTCCTTCCTCTATGCTCACCTGCTGAGGCCTCGAATTTCCCCTGGCAGTTTTCCAATCTCTGCCTCCCTGGCCACCGATCTCCCACTCCTGGCTTCTAATCTCCCTTCTCCAGTCTTCAATCTCCCACCAAAGCAATGCCCCCCCCCTCCCCTTCAAATTTTCCAATACTTTCTGCGTTCCCTCCTTCCCACTCCCCATGAACTGCACCCTGATGCTAATTTTCCATGAGGATATGCTAGCAGGCATTTTGACAGGTTGTCTAACAGGTGACCATTCCTAGTGCTGGCTTCAGCTTCTTTACCGATATGGTGTATTTTGCTAAATGCAGGTGAAACTGATACTTCAGCTGGAGACTCAATCTTGACCATCTCTTTACCTCTTTAGCGCCTAAATTATTTGGCAAAATATAGCCCTCCAAGATCCTCTCCTTCTCAAATACCTTTAGTACATTCACCATGAGCACTATCAATCTTCTCTCTGTCAAATCTCATATCCTTACATATCAGAGCTCCTTATTGCCAAAGTGGATTTATAAAATGTAATTATAAATGTGCAGGAAACTCTGCTGTGGACAAATACAATTTTTCACTTCTACCTTTCTGGAATTTATGTAGCTTCCTGTGAGAAAGTTTCACAGCTTCTAAATTATTAATAAGTTTTTAGTGGCCCAGCAGTACCCGTGATAAGAAATATATATATGTGTGTGTGTGCGTGTGTGTGCCTCTGTGTGTGTGAGAGTTGGTATTTTTGACTCTTGAATTAATCAAAGTGGGACTAGCTATGCCTGATATATAAAAAGAAGCCAAATTAAGTGAGTCATTACTGGAACAGAATACCAGCTTCCTTTTGAACCATTGAACTTCAAAAGACAATCATTAATGAAACATGATGAGGCAGATAAGATTTTGTTCGTGGGTTATGGGGGTAATTTTGATTTTGGATATAAAGGTTAAAATAGTGATATTGACTTGCTGGTCCCTTAAACAACTCTCCCTATTTTTTGTCCCCACGGTGTTACACTTGATCTGAAGCCAAAATGAGCCCCTATATGCTTTATATTGAAGCACATCTACTGCAGAGATCAGCATTGACTAATGAATAAATTAGCAGATTTTTCTTATTTGATTGTTTGCCTGGATGAATGGCAAAAAGATTTTAATTAGCAGTTTCTAAGTTATAAATTTAATGTTCAAAATAAAGCGTATTACTTCCACTAAAAGGTTATACTTTATGAATATGTAGCATCAGTCAGCTGAAGGATGGTATTTAAAGAATAATGTTGGATCATCTAGTGGATCATATTGCCATTTTTAAGAAAAGTGAGGTAATAATTCACTTAAATATGGTTTTCACTTCAGTAAGCCTAAATGGAGTTCATTAATTGGAAAATGTGAATGGATTAAGATTCAAACTAGGTGATTGAGTATAGTAATTTTAACTTCCATCCAATTTAACGCACATATACTTTGTCCGCACTATAGATTTCTTGTCTACAGAAATCCCTTAATAGCTCATGTCAGTGATATAAATTTTTTGTTGTTACATACTCTTGCATGTCCTTTCACAATTGCACTGTACTTTCCATTCAATCATTCCTCTCCTTTCTCTTGAATTCTCAGTGCAGCCTGTCGAAGTTCCAACTCAGCTGCTGCCAACAGAAGTAGGGGGCATAGTGCCAATTCTCAAAGCAATAACACTTTCAGATATTTCAAGTGTCAGTGCATTTGTTAGCATGCATCTAGCAGAGATGATACTTTGCAGACACTCCAAGAAACATGCATTAAGGTCCCCGAGGTACAATGCAACACAATGCTCTATGCCGCGAGCAAAGCATAATCAGGGTCAGGAAATTGTGCTCACAGGCTGGCATGTCACATGCACTGCTTACTGCATGTTGAGATGAAGTGAAATGGCAGTAAAATAAGGTTGGTGCTTGTAATATGTCAGTTTTATTCATGAGATCACATGCTGAACTTTACATTCTTCGGCTGGGCTCCGTCATCAAATCGACTGAGGGGCTGCTTACCCGCCCCAAACTGTAAAAACCAGCTTCTAAAAGCTAAATTTCTGTAGCAATGATTTATTCTCAGTTGGACCTCAGAATATTCTTGATTAGAAGATAGAAATTTACCACAAGAATAGTTGAAACAAACAGTATAGATGCTTTTTTAAGAAAATCGAAATCAACACCAGAGAGAGAAACAAAGAGAAAACCTGGTGTGGATAGGGTTAGACGAAGACGGGAGGGAGGAGGGTCGTGTGGAGCATAAACGTCAGCTGAAAGATCAGTTCCTGTTTTATGCTTTCTATGTCATTCTATGTAAAATTGCCTCCAAAACCTCAAAAGGTGGGGGATATTGAGGTTTTTGAAAAGATTCAGAGGAAGTCACAGGTTATCCCTAACAATTAAGCATCTTAGTTACCCAGGGGGATGCAAACAGCTGTGCCTGCGTTGTTCAGAGATGGGTATACTTATGGATAATTTGATTGAGATTTATAAGATGATGGAGGGATTATTGTTATGATCCCCATAGAGACCAATAACTTTTAAAAAGATATTTGAATTTCCAGCGACTGAAAGGATGACACAGCAAGAGGTGGAGGCAGTGGTGGTGACAGTGTGGTACTGTCACTGGACCAGGTTCCCAGGGTAATGCTCTGGGGGCCTGGGTTTCAATCCCATAACGGTAGATGGTGAAATTTGAATTCAACAAAAAAATAACCTAGAATTAAAAGTCTAACGATGGCCATGAAACCATTGTCATAAAAATCATCTGTTTCACTAATGTCCTTTAGGGAATGAAATCTGCCATCCTTACCTGGTCTGGCCTACATGTGACTCCAGACCCATAGTAATGTGGTTGCCTTTGAAATGACCCAGCAAGCTACTCAGTTCTCAAGGGCAATCAGGGAGGGACAATAAATGCTGAGCCACCCAGCCACGTCCCATGAACAAATAAAGAAAAAGATTCAAGTTTTAAATTAAATTAAATTTAATTAAAAATAATATTGACTCAACAATATTTTTGTAGACAACATAAACTCTGGAGTACAGAAAAGTTTCCCCCATTTAACTTTTAAAACAAATGAAAATCCCCCACTATGGTTATACTTTACGCTGTCCCTTAAATGGATATTTTATTTTCCCAGAACCAGTCCAAAGCTATTTTCTGCTCCCGATGGCTTGCTCCTTTTTTCTTTTCCCAGCCAGGGCTAACTTTCATGGTGAGGGCTACATTGAAGATTCCTCCCTCTACCTAGCAGGAGAAAACAGTTCTGACCAGTACTCTTATTTCCCCCTTTTTACTGGTGTTCCATTTTAAGGTATACAAGACCATTTCGGACCAGTATTCTTATTTCCCAGTTTTTACTGCTTTTTCGTTTTGGGTAGTCAAAGCTAGGTGAATCTTCCAGCCTTGGTTAAGTCCTCAAGAACTTGGTTTCTTCAAAATGAATATGAACTCCCACCTGTTTTCCACATAGTGAATAATAAAGACAATATTTTCTCTGGTCCGAGTGCAGGACTGCCTTCCACTATCTCTCTGTCTCTCTCTCTCTCTCTCTCTCCCTCAGATTCTTGCAGGCTGACCTGTCTGTGAGGTTCAGGGATATCTTAGGAAACCTGCAACCCAATATCACAATGGCTTTCTATTGATGTTTTCTTCCTAAAGCCCATCCCAATGCCAACATGAATCACATATGCCTTGTATCCAGGTGGAAATGCTAATTAGTTATCCTTTAGACCCTCAACTCCATTCTATCTTGGGTTTAAACTGACATTTTAATTGACAATTTAAAGTATAAACTTTTATAAAACCTGACATTCCTAGCACATCCCTGTGAGACCAGGAGATTGATAGGTTACCCACAGCCAGCACAGATGGTCTTGTCATCATCTACAGATGTGAATATCTTGTACCTTCTTCCCAGTAAAACAACCTGGGACCTCCTTTAACCTTTAACAACCTAGACACACAGGTTTATTGTTGGCAGAATTCAGAACAGGTTACTTAATCCCCTTCATTCCACCTTTTTTTTTACCTTAAATTAAAGAGACAGTCCCAAAACATAACCACCTTATAAACTTTGGGTGGAATTTTCCCTTCTGGGACCAAGGCCGGGGTTTTCTGTGCCCACCGGTGTTGGACGTGTTTGGTGGGATGAGTGAATAATATGGCGTGATTGGTTTCGCAGTGGCGTGAAACCAGTTTGCGATTGTCCGCTCAGCCTGCTGATGGTGGGCCACATTACCCGCCATCGGACGTCGGGAAACTCATTGTAATACATCAGCATTTCATTATTGGGACTGGACTTGCTCCCCCCGACCCACCACCCCCTCCCTCCCAGCTGAATTGTCCGTCCATGTCAGTGGGAAAGTTCGCTGGTGTAGAACATGTGGACAACTGTGCCGGGGATTACCCATCAGGACCTTCCTCACATTGGGGACACCTGAGGAGCATAAGGTGCCGGACCCCCACAGCAACGACACACTGGAGGAACATCCATGGCCGCTGGGTGGATTCTCATGGACATGGCTCTGCTGCGATGCAGCACACAGAAGTTGGAAAGTTACCGTTGATGCTCACAATGGGTGATGATCGGGGTGGGGTGGGAGAGGAAGGGCTAGGATCGGCTGGTAGAGGAAGAGGTGTCAGCGTGGGTAATGTTGGGGGTGGGGGGAGAATGAAGGTATCAGAATGGGGTGAGGTTGGGAGGGGGCAATGAAGATATGGGGGGAGCGGGGAGATTGGGATGGGGGAGGGAGAATGGGGGGAGGATGGGATAATGGGGGAGAAGGCCGTAACTGGAGAGGTAAGTGTATGGGGTGGGTGGATGAAGGAGTTTGGAGAGGAGAGGATATGTCCGGGGGGGAGGAAGAAGTAAGAGTGGAGTGAAGGGTGGTAACAGTAATGCTGGAGGAACATGTGAAGCTGGGAGGAAGAGGTTAAGCTGGAGGAAGGAGTCAGGGAAGGGAGGGACTAAGTGGAGGTGGAGTCCAGGTTTGGGGGGCTGGAATTACTGGGGATGGGGTAGGAGTTCCGTGGGGGAGGGGACTCTGGGGAGCAAGGGGTTCTGCGGGGGAGGGGCGGTGGGGGGGGAAGGGGTGCAGGGGGTGTATGTGTAGGTGAATGTGCATGGGAGGAGTTGGATGGCTCCATGTCTGCCTCCCGAGGAGCGAACTGAGGGTGGGCGTGGTATGGAGGAAGGGTGAGATTGACCAAGGGCAGAGTGAGGCACTCGGGTGGGAGGGTGAGGGTTCGACGGTAGCGATAGGAGGGACAGCGATGGTGGTTGTTGGTGACCCGGACACAGACACAGACTCTGGGGTGAGAAGGAGGAGGTCAGGGAGGTGAATGTGGATGGGGGTGGGATCTTTGGGAAGGAAGGGAACGTGCACGTTCACCTGGATATCCCTGAATGAAAAGGATTGTGTCTGGGAGGTCACGGAGGGGAGGTGGAAGGTGATGCCGGGGGGAGGGTCAACTGTGATGGGGGAGAGGAAAGGGGTGACTGGGGGAGGGTAAAAGACAGGGGAGCGCACAATGCAGTGAAACCAGACCATGCTTGCTAAATCGAAAGGGAAGCGAGAGTCATGGTGGGTGAGGTCATGTGCTGCATGGGAGTGTGATCAGTGGGTGGGTGGAGATGCAGGTCAGCTCAGATGGACAACAGAAAGCCAACTCCAACAGGCAGCAGTGAAAATGCTCAGGGCATTGAGATGAGCGTGAAACATGAAGGATTCACGTGCATGAGAGAGTGTTTGCATGAGGCTCCGAAAAGCCCCATCACACACACAATTTTCCCTCCATAATCTTTCGTAGGCCGGCTGCTCCCTCTGAGGTGACAGGTCTTCCAGGCTGCTTATTTCCAGCTCTTCAATGGAGGAGGTGTCCTCTTGGCTGCAGCTGAGGATGTGGATGGAGCTGAGGGTCCGGCTGGCTGAGGGTGTTTGTCCCTTGGCTGAGCTCCCTATGAACCAAAGTGCTAATCCCTCCTTAGCCCCCACCTATCTCTGGCCTTCTATCCAGCTTCATCTGCTTCACCCCCCCTTAAACTGTATAAATTTCATCGCATTTCTACTACTATTTAGCTCTGAAGAAGGGTCATACGGACTCAAAACATTAACTCTGTTTCTCTCTCCAGGGACGCTGTCAGACCTGCTAAGCGTTTCCAGCATTTTCTGTTTTTATTTTAGATTTCCAGCATCCACAGTATTTTGCTTTTATCTTAGAGATAATTAGCGCATGGCAGCAGAGTCATAAACAGGAGAGAGAGAGACACTCACAGTTACGTTGAGGGAGGGATGATGTAGTACAGGATCCTCACGTGGGTGTTCACTGCCGAACTCACCATCACCACAGGCACGGTCCACATCCTCACCAGTCAGCACGATGGCACACTCCTCAAAGTGAGTGAGGAGCCTAGTGTGGACCACTCCACTCCCAGTCTGGGACCTCTCTCTGCTGAAGTAAACCAGCTTCTCCTGCATGGAAACAGATGGAGAGAGTGTGAGAAGAACACATGGCACTGAGTGGAATGTTTGTGTGGTGAGCGGAGACATGGATGGGATAAGGAAGCAAGCTCGAGAGGATAGGAGCCTGTTGGAGATGTGAGGGTGTGTGTGAGAGTTAGTGGTGTTGTTCCTTGAGGTGTGAGATCCCTGCGGATGTGTGATGGATTTGTGTGTGTTGTGTTATGACAAAGCAGTTGGTAAAAGCTGAGTTGTTTAAATCCCAAACAACTGTCATAACCTCTATTTTCAATTGGTTTGTTTGAGATGCAGGTCTGAATTCAGGAATAAAACCACCAAGCCTCAAGAAGTTTTTTAATACAAAACTAAATTAAACATTTATTAATTTAACAATAAATTAAATACATACACATGTCTATGAATTACTACCATAATAACTTTTAAACAAATCCCCAAATTAATGACTCCCAGGTAAATCTTCACCAAGGCAACAATAACCCATAGACTTTAAACAGACACCAGGCAAAAGCACATTTAACCTTACAAATTCAAAATGAGGTTTCTTGCAATGTGCTTCCTTTGCAGACACAGTTGTAGGCTTACAGGCTGGTTAGATCTTAAATGCCTCTGACTTACAGAAATTCCTTTCTGTTTATACCCTAGCTTCTCCTTTGAATGTAAATTTTCCATTGCATTACTAGGTTTTTAATTTTACTCCTCCTAACAGGAAACCCTTTCATTCCACCAATTTTATTACTGAGAAAAAATAAACACATTGCTTGGCGTCTCCCACCTAGGTGCAAGATTTCACCCACTCTTGAATGATTTATTCAACAAATGCAAATTTACACTTTACCTTCTAACTTCCTTACGTTTATCTAATTTATATCTCAAAACTACCATACATCAAAGCACCCAGGCTAGCTGGCTTTAATCCAATTAAGTCGCACTCAGACACACACATAGACTCAGGCCATACTGCATTTCCAATTTAAAAATAATTGCCAATAACATTACAGATATTAATATCTCTCCATGGCAAGTGTGTGAGTTGAGAGTGATGAGAAGAGTGAGTTAATCTGGCAGAACGGATGAGACCATTCATACTTTTGCGGCACTGGGTGGCTGTCCTCGTTTCCAGGGCATTGGTGTTGGCCACTGCTCCCCAAGCCTGGTTGGTGATGCCACTGCCCATCCTGCGGCCAGAGTGGGGGTAGGGATCACGGCAGGCCTCCACAGCATCCAATAGAAGTTCCAGTGACGCGTCACTAAACCTGGAAGCTACAGTCTTTTTGCCTTTCGTGGACATCTTGCCTCCAGCAGCCATGGGCTGAGATGTGTTCTCGTGGCTGGACTTTAAATACGGTGCCCGGTGTGACGAAGCAGCGAGGTGACAGCATGGTGGCCGATTGAGATGGAAATGGTGTGTTTCCCGGTAATGCATAAAGAATGCGATGGGTTTGGGATGGTACAGCGTGAAAACCCACCATTGCTGCCGGCGGGTAAACCAAAAGGGAGGAGAAGTGGCAACTGGACGCCTCTGGGGCCTCCACTCAGGTCTCTCTGAGGTTGTCCGACCCTTCGGGATCACCTTTGCCTGTGAGCCCTTCAGCTTCTTCCTCTGTGACTGCAGAGGGAGCAGCTGTCCCACAGAAGGAGAGGCAAAGTAAGCCAGGGCCCTCCAGGCCTCAGGTCTCCAGAGGATGGCCGCCAAGGTCATCTAAGGGCAAACTGGTCAGCAGGCTGCCTCCACCCCTGCTGTGATGTCAAGGGAGCACTTAGAAGAAGTGTTAGGGAGAGAAAAGTCAAAAAGCTCTGAATTCACAACTAGTTGCAAAGGTGCAGTATCATTGTTACACACGTCAAACTTTTGTTAATATAGTTCACATGTACTTTCATCATGTTTGCTGTGGTTCATGCACGATATTCTTTAAGCCTTTGGGTGCACCCCCGCACCTCCACCTCCGCCCCCCCCAACCATTTCTTCTTCCAAGGGATACCCCATTCCTCTGGAATAAGGCATCTTCAGGGAGGCAAAGGTCTTTGTCAGGGCCCTTGCGATCCGTATGCAAGAAGTCTCCGCCGCACATTGAGCCTTTGCCCTTCATGCTTTTATCCATTGCAAGGCCCTAGCATTGTAAATACTACATGCTGGGGTTCCACTCCAGTTGCCCATTTGAGATGACCTTTATCTCCACCCACCACACCACAATCACCACCATCACCATCCCTGGGTATGTCCTGTCCAACCAGCAGGACAGGCCCAGCAGGGGTCGTGGCACAGTAGTATTTAGTTGGGAGGGAGTTGCCCTGGGAGTCCTCACCAATGACTCTGGGCCCCATGAAGTCTCATGGCATCAGGTCAAACATGGACAAGGAAACCTCCTGCTGATTACCACGTACTGCCCTCCCTTAGCTGATGAATCAGTGCTCCTCCATGTTGAACACCACTTGGAGGAAGCACTGAGGGTGGCAAGGGCACAGAATGTACTCTGGGTGGGGGACTTCAATGTCCATCACCAAGAGTGGCTCGGTAGCACTACTATTGACCAAGCTGGCCGAATCCTAAATGAAAAAGCTGCTAGATTGGGTCTGCAGCAGGTGGTGAGGGAACCAACAAGAGAAAAAAACATACTTGACCTCATCCTCACCAGCTTGCCTGCCGCAGACGCATCTGTCTATGACAGTATAGTCAGTCGTTATGGAGATTAAGTCCCACCTTCACACTGAGGATATCCTCCATTGTGTTGTGTGGCACTACCACCGTGCTAAATGGGATAGATTTTGAACAGATCTAGCAACTCAAGACTGGGCATCCATAAGTTGCTGTGGGCCATCAGCAGCAGCAGAATTGTACTCGAACACAATCTGTAACCTCATGGCCTGGCATATCCCCCACTCTCCCATTACCATCAAGCCAGGGGATCAACCCTGGTTCAATGAAGAGTGCAGGAGGACATACCAGGCGCAGCACGAGACATAACTAAAAGTGAGGTGTTAACCTGGTGAAGCTATAACACAGGACTACATGCGTGCCAAAGAGCATAAGCAGCAAGTGATAGACAGAGCTAAGCGATCCCACAGCCAATGGATCAGATCTAAGCTCTGCAGCCCTGCCACATCCAGTCCACAAATATCCTCATCCTCAATGATAGGGAAGACCATCGTATCAGTGCGAAAGATAAGGCTGAAGCATTTTCTACAATCTTCAGCCAGAAGAGCCGAGTGGATGATCCATCTCGGCCTCTTCTGGAGGTCCCCAGCATCACAGATGGGAGTCTTCACCCAATTCAATTCAATCCAAGTGACATCAAGAAACGGCTGAAGGCGCTGGATACGGCAAAGGCTATGAGCACTGACAATATTCCAGTAGTAGTACTGAAATCTTGTGCCCCAGACCTTGCTGCGCCCCTAGCCAAGCTGTTCCAGTACAACTACAACACTGTCATCTACATGGCTATGTGAAAAATTGTCCAGGCATGACCCTTACAGAAAAAGCAGGGCAAATCCAACCCGGCCAATTGCTGCACCATCAGTCTACTCTCAATCATCAGTCATACCTCGCACTAAAGAAGATGGTTGTGGTTGTTGGAGGTCAATCATCTCAGCTCCAGGACTTCACTGCAGGAGTTCCTCAGGGTAGTGTCCTAGGCCCAACCATCTTCAGCTGCTTCATCAATGACCTTCCTTCCATCATAAAGTCAGAAGTGGGGATGTTCGCTGATGATTGTACAATGTTCAGCACCATTCGCGACTCCTCAGGTACTGAAGCAGTCCCTGTCCAAATGCAGCAAGACCTGGACAATATCCAGGCTTGGGCTGACAAGTGGCAAGTAACATTCGCACCACACAAGGGTCAGGCAATGACCATCTCCAACAGGAGAGAATCTAACCATCGTCTCTTGATGTTCAATGGCATTACCATCACTGGATCCCCCACTATCACCATCCTGGGTGGTTACCATTGACCAGAAACTGAACTGGACTAGCCATATAAATACTGTGGCTACAAGAGCAGGTCAGAGGCTAGGAATCGTGCGATGAGTAACTCACCTCCTGACTCCCCAAAACCTGTTCACCATCTACAAGGCACAAGTCAGGAGTGTGATGGAATACTCCCCATTTGCCTGGATGAGTGCAGCTCTAACAACACTCAAGAAGCTCAACACCATCCAGGACAAAGCAGCCCGCCTGTTTGGCACCACATCCACAAATATTCACTCCCTCTACCATCGATGCAGAGTAGTGTGTACCATCTACAAGATGCGCTGCAAGAATTCACCAAAGCTCCTTAGACAGCACCTTCCAAACCCACGACCACTACCGTTTAGAAGGACAAGGGCAGCAGATACATGGGAACACCACCAACTGAAAGTTCCCCTCCAAGCCATTCACCATTCTGATTTGGAACTATATCGCCGTTCCTTCACTGTCGCTGGGTCAAAACCCTGGATCTCCCCTCCTAACTGCACTGTGGGTGTACCTACACCACATGGGCTGCAGCGGTTCAAGAGGCAGCTCACCACCACCTTCTCAAGGGCAATTATGGATGGGCAATGAATGCTGGCCCAGCCAGTGATCTACATCCCATGAATGAATGAAAAAAACCTCTGATGACCCAACCCCCATGCAGCATCTCAACATCTCCACAATGAGGCTCAGCATAGTTGCAGCCAGCCATGGTAGTAGCAACATTCGAGGTGCAGTCAAACATCTTTTTCCCTCCCCCTGTCACCCACTCTTTCCCCCATAACCATTGACCCTCCAGGCATCACTTCCGACATCCCCACTGTCACCCTTAAACCCACTCCCATCACCTTCCATCCTGTCCAGGTGAGCGAAGAGGCCCCATTCCTTCCCGAAAATCCCACCCCCATAACCATCGACATGCCCACCCTCACCGTCCAATCTCCCGAATCCGCGTATCTTTCTGCATCCACTTCAACAACCCTCGGCACTCCTCCACATGACATTGTCACACCCTCACCCTCCTAACCTACTGCCTCCCACTGCCCTCTTCAACTCCTCCTACCACAGGTTCCCTCAGTTTACCCCCCAGGAATCCTCCAATGACTCCACTGACCCCTCCCTCTGAACCCCTTTCCACTCGGTAGCCCCCACCCCAGTACCCATCCACACCTTTGCACAAGCCCCCATGCTGCTTCGCAACTGCACAAGCACCGCCCGTCTCACCCGCACTCCAACAGGGCCCTACCCCCACTCCTGATCCGCACCAGCTCGCCCATTGCAAGACCCCTGCTGGATCTCCCTCTTTCCGCTAGCACTCCCAACCTCCCCTGTGCCTCCTCTAAGCCTGCACACCCACCCCACCTCTTCATTCCTCTTCCCCCTGCCTCGCCGCCCAGCAGTGTCTCCTGCTGCCTGATGATCCAGGCGCGGGGGGGAAGTGGCTGTCCCAGGAACAACCCCTCCCTGGATGCTGCTGCACAGCAAAGATCCACGTGGTTCATGATCCACCCACCCACCCAGTGCTGCACATGGCGTTCCAGGCTCCGGTTGCTGGATCCATCATGGATCCTGAGCTCCGAAGGCTCCCCCAGGCCTTCTTAAGTTAAGTCCCAACTTTTACATGCCCTGGACTGGCGTGATTTTCCGTTGGCATTGCGGGCGATCGGGCTTGGGAGGACGATTCCAGTCTGGCCTTCATCTGCATCCCATTCGTGGGATTCAAATTGGTTCCATGCCACCCTCCAGTGGGAATTGCCACCCACCCTGGCAGCTGGGAGCGGAAGATCCCACTGTCATTTTACGCCAGTGGGAAACTGATTTTTCAGCTACTGCTGTATTTCCCCCCAACCACCCCCGGTCCCCTGCTAAAGCCACTGCGGGTGGTTGGGGGTTGGTGGAGACTGGAAAATCCCCCCTTTTGCATTTGTGACATTACATTTTTATTGTGTAGACAAATGGTTTCAACGGAATAGGTTAAAAATAACCAGGATTCACAATCCCAAGTTACGTAGCGGAAGAAGTAAGTTCGATGTCAGGAGAACAGTGACGCTGTGAACAGGCTGCCAGACTGTGCAATGGGCAGAATTCACTGAATTCCTTCAAGCAAAAGCCAGCCCTGTTTCTGTCTGGGGTGGAGATCACCCTTAACAAAGGGTACAAAATTCCACAGCATGCCGGGAAAAAGCAGTCTTCCGGCTTCCTGGTCTGAAACTCTGCCCCGCACCCTCTTCCAAACCTGTATAAGCATACTCCAGTAAATATCCAGACCTATTCTAGATTTAGGTAAGACCAACTTCCACAAGATGTGACAAAGGTTGTCCACTGTAAGATGGGCACATCTGTTAATGGCTAAATTGACAGAAAATCTGTGGGCAGCAAACTCCGACAAATAACAATGAAATAAATGACCAATACTGAAATGGTCAATATTAGTTCGATGCGCAGAACTTAGAATTACATAGAATATAAAGCACAGAACTCAAGCCTTTCAGCTAAACTGGTCTATGCCAGTGTATATATTTCATATGAGCCTCCTCCAACCCCACTAAATCCAACACTATCTTTCCATTCTTCTCTCCCTTATGTGTTTATCTAGTGTACCTTTATGTACATCTATACTATTCATCTCATTTACTCCCTGTTGTTGCAAGTTCCACATTCTTTCTGTCCTGAATTCCCTATTAATTTTATATTGATGTTCCTTTTTTTAAAAAATTCATTAGCCATCCCTAATTGCCCTTGTTTAAGGGTCAACCAAATGTTGGCAAGACCAGGAAAGGACAGCAGATTTCCTTCCATAGTGGGCATTAGTGAATCAGATGGGTTTTTACAATAATCAACAATGGTTTCATGGTCATCATCAGACTTCTAATTCTAGATTTTTATTAAATTCTGCCAAGGCAGGATTCGAGCATTACCCTGGGTGTCTGAATACTAGTCCAGCAACAATGCCACTATGCCATCACCTCCTTCTGGTCTGGGTCCCCTGCAAGTGTTTATGTTTTATCTATGTCCATGTTATCAAATCCCTACATAACCTTCCAGAACTCTATTAAGTCACCGTGCAACTGTCTCTTAGGTACGACCTCTCAGTTCTGGTATCATCCTTACAGATTATTTTTACACCTTCTCCAGTGCCTCAGTATCCTTTTTATAATATGAAGGCTAGAACTTTGCACAGTGCTCTCACTGTGGTCTAACTATGGTTCTAGAGAAGCTTAAAATTGCCTCTCTACTTTTCAATTCTTTTCCCCTAGAAATGAATCCACATTTGTTCGTTGCATTTTAATCGCTTTGCTACTCTATGTCGCTACTTTTGATAATGTGGTGGTTGAGGATTAATGTTGGCTAGGAGACCAGGAGAACTCTTATCCTCTTCTTTAAATAGTGCCACAGGATCTTTTATGGGGCTTCAGTTTAACAGAGCGGGCTAAAGATGGGCAGGATTCACAATCTCAAGTTGTGGAAAGGGAGAAATAGGCCTAGGCAAAAGATCAAGATGATCTCATCCAAAAGATGGTACCTATAACAGTGCAGCACTCTCTCACCTAAATGATGGGCTCAAATCTCTGGCATGGGACTTGAACCCACACCGTAATGACTCAGGGGCAAGAGTGCTCCCCAGTGACTAGACATGTGGGATAGACTTCAACTGTAAGGAATCAGCACCTCAAAATCAATATTTCTACATGCAGTAACTTAAATGTTGTATGTGTAATTTTTTTTTAAATGACTAAATAATCTGTGAAGCAGATGCTCTCAGGCTCTTCTATTGGAATTTTATCTGGGAAATGCAAACAGCCAAAGTTGAATGGTGTTATAATAATATCCCAGAGTTTTCTGCTCATTTACCTTAAGGGATAAAAGGGAATTTTAAGAGTTTCAATTTTTGATGGTGTTATTTGTGCCAACTCTCTGAGGAGTTAAGATAAATTAACAGAAATCCACGATTGCAAATATTCTACATGGTCTTTTTTGGAAGGAATGGACTTAATGGAGCAAATAACCTTTGCTTGTCGCATACTGTATTATGTTTTTATGTTCTTAATCATGTCACAGGCAATTGGTTAGAACAACTTGGAGCTAACTGTAACCATGGGGATATCTTTGTTAGAGTTGCCTTGGTGTTAATGAATATTAATGAACCTCTCAAGGAAAGCAGCTACAAGAGTTTAGCAAACAGGGAAAGTTCAGATAGGAAAATTGACAGAGATTTATTTTTATATGGGAGAAAAAAGGGCATTGGAAAAAAAATGCTGGTCCTCCATCACACTTGGCATTCAAGCCTCAAGCCACTGTTCTTTAACTTAAATATAGAGCCATGCCAGGGATATATTTAAGCTAGAATTAACTGTGTTATTTTCCTCGAGATATTCAGACGCCTATCTGTTCTGAACTCCTTTAAGGTCATAGAACTTTGAATATTCTTGTGCGATCCTGCCTTATTATTGGTTTGCTGCAATGACACAAACTTTCTCCTCCAATATCTTACTGAACAATATTCAGCTCGGCAAGGAGGGAATAGTGTACACAAAAGTAAAACACTGCAGATGCTGGAAATCTGAAATAAAAACAGAAAATGCAGGAGAAACTCAGCAGGTCTGGCAGCATCTGTGGAGAGAGAAACAGAGTTAACGTTTTGAGTCCGTATGACTCTTCTTCTGAACTTTGCTAGACCTGATGAGGTTTTCCAGCATTTTCTGTGAATAATGAGTGATGTCGACAAAGCTTAGAACGCCAGAAATAGTTTCAACGGATAAACATTATTTCTACATATTCATGGATAGTTTTAACCTTCTTAACCTACATTGCTACTTTTGATAATTTGGTGGTCGATGATAAATGTTGGCAAAAACGGATGAGTTTGGATCGAGTGGGAAGTTAAAAAATAAAATTCAAGCCTGACCCCAACCTGCCTTGCAGCTGCCTGATATTTCCTGTTGTTTTGCACTTGAGTCCTTGAAGCTGGTGGCAAAGTGAAATGGGGTGGGGCCCAGGACATCAGCTCCATGTCATAGAAACATAGAAACTAGGGGCAGAATTTTCTGCCCAATCTCCGGTGGGCGGGGAGCTGATCCCCGCCGGAGAAGCGGGCCCTGCCGCCATTTTACATGGGGGGGCCAATTAAGGCCCACCCAGCGTGACGTCCGGCGGGAAGCGCTATGCGCTCCCTGTGCATGCGAGGGGGGGATTCCCTAAAGCGAGAGTGCGCTCTTTCACGCATGCGCACGAAAGAGCGCACATCTCCCTGAGGCTAAGTGCTGCCTCAGGGAGATCGCTGACACTTTAAAAAATATTAAAAATAGAAAAAAAAATCCATAACATGTCCCCCTCATGTGACAATGTCACACGAGATGGGACAGGTTCATAAATTACACTAAAACTTTATTAAGCTGTTTAAAACCCTGCATGAAACCTCATCCCGCCGGTAGATGAGGTTTCATGTTTTTTCTATTCCCCGCCGGGGCTCCTGGCCGACCCGCCAACCTTAAGGTTGGATGGGCAGGTCCTTTAATTGTATAATTGATCCTGTCAATGGCCTCAATTGGCCATTGACCGGTCAGCAGGCCCGCAGCTGATTTTGCTGTGCCCCCGCCTTCCTGAAAATTTAAATGGGCCGGGATGAGGCTGGGGGTTCTGCCTGATGTCATCCCGCATCATTTTACACATCAGTGAGCGGGACCCACCCCCTGCTCACCGATGGCAAAATTCTCCCCTAGGAGCAGGAGTAAGCCATTCGGCCCTTCGAGCCTGCTCTGCCATCCATTATGATCATGGCTGATCATCCAACTCAAAAGCCTGCTCCTGCTTTCTCCCCATACCCTTTGATCCCTTTCACCCCAAGAGCTATATCTAACTCCTTCTTGAAAACATACAATATTTTGGGTGCAACTACTTTCTGTGGTAACGAATTCCACAGGCTCACCACTCTTTGGGTGAAGAAATTTCTCCTCATCTCAGTCCTAAATGGTCTGTCCATTTTAGTTAACATTTTGAGTCCATTTGACCCTTCGTCGGGGCTAAAACAAATCCCCATTGTAACACTTTTTAAGGCTTGACTGAAAGGGGAGCACCACACCTGATCTGCAGTGGTTCAGATTTTCCGATGGTTCGTTTTTAAATTTTAAAAAGACCCACTAGAAAATCAGTTTCATGAGCAATCAGGAATACAGGCTTCCACACTTGCTCCAACTTGTGCTACTAGAAACTGAAGTTTCTCTGATATTCCTGATCAAGAGACAAGTGCGTGAATGAGTTCTGATTGTGTATCAGCAAAAGCAGCCAATAAAACAAGCCTTCTCCTTTCCAAGGGCTCAGTGATAATGTTACTGGGCTAGTAATCCAGAGATCTTGACTAATGCTCTAGACGCACATGCTCAAGTTGTATCATGGCAGTCGGTGGAATTTAAATTCAATTAATTAATAAATCTAGAACTTTTTTAAAAAATAGCTAGTCTCAGTAATGGTGACCCATGAAGCTATCAGTGATTGTTGTTAAAAAAAAACACCTGGTTCACTAATGCCCCTTTAGGGAAGGAAATCTGCCATCCTCACCTGGTCTATTCTCCATGTGACTTCAGACCCACAGTAATGTGGTTGACTCTTAATTCCCCCCCGAAATGGCCTTGAGAGCTGCTCAGTTGCACCAAGCCACTTTCTGTAAGTGCTCATCTGCCGCACCCAGTGTATTAATTAAACTTTATATTGATTCAATCAACTTATCATTTTAATGGACTTCTCCTCACCTAATGAGAATTGAGCCCATAATCCCACTGAAGTCATTTCTGCAACCCAAGAGGACTTGTAACTAGAAAGTGTATATTGATCTTTGTGTAAAGTTAAAGGTTTTTAGGAGTACGCTGTCAATATAAAGCTCCATGCTTGAGTGAAATAATCTTTCTTCAATTTTATACCTAGTGCAAATAACACCCCTCTGTTTTTAGAGTGAGTCTCAAAACTCCTTCTTTTCAGTATTCCATTTCTGCAGCTATGAGATAGGTTTCTGGTAAAATGCTATCCTGCAATTAGTCCACTTCAGGTCAGCTGGAATCCTCCCACACAGGCGGCTTCTTTCTAAAGAGGCTCTACTGTGATAATGTTCAACAGAACCTCCTATATGCCCTTCTACATCTGGAATGTATATCGAATGATGATCATGTGCCAAAAAGCATTTTTATATCTTGGTGCATTGATTGGCCAGTATAAATATTTCAGCCTCAAAGAAATATGGCTCCTTTTATATTTTAGTTTTTTGCCTCCACTGTCTGACCTTTGCTGCTGTTGGTTTTCGGCACATTCATTTGTAAACATACATGAGGAGAGGTCGTCAAATGAAGCATTTTAGCTAAACTATGACAAAAGGCTGATAGAGTATCAAACAGGATTTTGGGTTCAACTCTCTAAAGTGTGTCTTCAACCCACAAGCTGCGACTCAGAGGTGAGAGTGCCACTCACTGAGCCAGAGCTGAAATTCTTTGTTCTCTGCTGGTATTACTTTGCCAGATATGTTGGAAGACCCTAGAAATTACAGTATTCATGGATGATGATCAGCTTATGCATTGAAGTACCTTAACACCTGATGCTACAAGAATAGTTTAATTGTTCTCCTACACTGGTAGAGGTATCCAATCTTGTAGTTGTCCACTGAGCAATGTAAAATTTATCAAATATGAAAAATTAGCTATTGTGCTGACAGTGACAGAGAAATCTTGACATAATAGAATTAATGAATGAAAGTAAAAATGCAACCGACACTTTGCTCATTTGCACAGGACACACTGGAGGTGAAGATCAGCAAGGGCTGTGACGATTTCTAAGCAATCCTGAATGTCAAGTACTTCAGAAAGCTACATTGTAAGGGTACAAAAGCTTGAAAGATCCTTTACAAGGAGGACAACATTATCTGCAGCAAACCCATCATCAGAGCTGAAGCTTGCAGGGTGCAGGAACCTTTATTAAGTGAGCAATGGACAGATGGATGGGCAGAGTGCTTCAGTTTACCAGAGGAGATGGCAGAGGATCCCTCCCCCCTCATAAAATATGCACTTATATAACATCTTCGATGACCTCAAGATTCCCACAGTTAGCAAAATACTCTTGAAGTGTAATTGCTATTGCAATGAAGAGAAACACAGCTGCTGATTTGCAAACAGCAAGTTACCTCAAATAGCAATGGTTTAGCAGTGTTAACTGAGGGATAAATATTGGTCGGGTACACCGGGGAGAACTCTCCTGTTCCTCAAATCGTATTGTGGGACCTGTTCTGTTCACATGAGTGGGCGAACAGGACCTTGGATTGAACGGGTTTATCTCCCTATAGGGCAGCCGCAATGTTCTGCATTGATGTGTCAGATTTGATTATATGCTCAAATCTGTGTTGTAGGCCATGAATCAACAACTTTATTACTCAGAGATGAGAATTCTATCAACTGTTATGTCTTCTGGTTCCCATAAGTTCAAAATACACACATTTTTAGACTCAAAATGCTGGAGCCTCATTGAGTGTAATTCTTGCCCTTCACCATGTGGCTGGTGGACTGACACACTGATACATTGACCCAAATCTTCTGGCCTCCAGATCATCGGAGACTAGACGCATGATGGAAGATGTGGATTGGGACACTGTGGAAGTCCTGACATGTGGACCTACATGGGAATTGCCTGGGAAGTTCAATCATCTGAGTGGCAATTCCTCTGCTCCCCGGGACTCACCATGATTCCCTTCAACTCTGAGTTAGAGCCAGAGACTTTGGGCAGTTTCACGGTACTTACCTGGATAATTACCCAGGAAATGTTAGGCAGATTAAAACCTAGCTGAACACCTGGGTGACTCCACAACCAATCCCCCCAAAGTACCTACCCCGCATCACCCATCTACCCACCTTACCTACCCACTCATCCACCTACCCACCTTACCCACTGACCCACTCACTCATCCATTCACTCTAACTACAATCAGAGACAAGACATTTAAACTTAATGGCAGCTAGTGCTGTAAAAAGGGGGCATGTCCTCTCTCCCCGATTCTACTCTCCGATGAGTTCCCCGAGGGATGCTTTGCTGCACATTTCTGTGACAAAAAGGATCAGAAGATCCCGGAAGAAATGGGCAGCAACATCAAGTCGGGAGAACCTTTGCGAGCAGTGGCAAGGGTGCAGCATTACCATTGCTTGGAAGATTCAGGTAATTTTTACTCTGCACATGACTGCAGTGTAGCAGTGAATGTAGCACCCCAGGATATTATATTTATTCATTCATGGAATGCAGGTGTCGCTGGCTGGGCCAGCGTTTATTTCCCATCCCTAATTGCCCTTGAGAAGGTGGTGTTGAGCTGCCTTCTTGGACCGCTGCAGTCCATGTGGTGTAGGTACACCCACAGTGCTGTTATGGAGGGAGTTCCAGGATTTTGATCTAGCGTCAGTGAAGGAACGGCCGATATGTTTCCAAGTCAGGTTGGTGAGTGGCTTGGAGGGGAACTTCCAGGTGGTGGTGTCCCCATCTATCTGCTGCTCTTGTCCTTCTAGATAGTACAGGATTCAGGTTTAGAGGGTGCCATTGAAGGAGCCTCGGTCAGTTGCTGCAGTGCATCTTGTAGATTTATTCACATTATTAATATGGCCAGAATTTTACGCATCCCACTGGCAAGCTTCTAGGTGGTGGGGATGGGTAGGGGGGAATGTGAAATTGAAGGGATGGAATTCCCTCCGGGTTTCCATCCATCCCGACCACACAGTGATTTTACGCTGGGGCAGGCAAGGCCTCAGGCAGAGAGTCCACCCTCTCCCCAATTAAAGCCACTTAAGGGCCGTTTCCCATCCAGCCTCAACTTCTAGCCTGGCAGAAGGATTGAATTGCATGGGGGAAGGTCGAAAATCAACAGAGTTACATCTTGGGAGGGAATGCACTTCCTTTCCCCAATCTGCCCTATTCTCTGAGACCCGCTTCACAATCCAACCACCGCCCCCCTCCCCGCCACCACCCCACCACCAGGCTTTCCCTATTCTCCCTGCCCTGGGACTCCTTGAACTACTTACCTGGGCCTCCAATGCCCCAGACTTAGTGTCAGGCGTCCTCCTGCATTTCTTCTTCTGTCACTGCAGGGACTGGGGAGTTGCCGGCCAATCAGATTGGCCGGGCGGCTCTCTAAGGCAGGACTTTCTCCCGCGCGAGAGGCAGAAAACCCACCTGCAGCCGCTGAACGTTCATTCGAGCGTGAAATGGCTGCGGGGAACTTGGAGTTGGCGGGGCTGTGCTCCCCATCGACTCTGCGGATGGCTGGAAGTGAAACCCCACCATCCGAAAAATTCAGGCCCATGTGATATACTCACATAATAATTAGTTCCAGCTTTTTTATGAATAATATAACAATATAACACCAGTTAGCCCTATTAACGTACCTCACTGACTTGTATTAGGTAAGTTGTCAGAGTGCAAAATGCAGTCCATTGACCTGGAGGTGAGAAACCACTGAACAAGGCCATTTCCAAATGGCCTATAGCAGCAGCTGAAAGATGGGATGGGGGCTCCTTATTTAAATTAGCTGGAAAGAAAACTAGGGCAGTGGAAAATAGTGAGTTCAGAAGCTACAGCATCAACCGCAAACGCTTTAAAATGAAATGGCCTGCAAACTGCTAGAAACAAAAATCTATATTTTTTACATTTGAAGTAATATTTGAAGGGAAATTATTTTCAATTTACCAGTAATGCTTTGAGAATTTCTATGGGGAAACAGGGCAGTGAAGGTCGGCCAAGAACGTGATGGGGCAGAAAGTGATTTTAAATGCCCAATGTACTTTCGAAAGGTTCATGTTCAAAATATAAATCAGAATATTAAATATAAGTAGTGGGAAAGACGATGCAGCCAAAAATTCCTCTGAGGAATCGAAAGCCTTTGTTGAAAATGGCGTGCGATGAACGGTAAGATCCAACGGACTTGCTCTGCTCAGGATTCTTCTGCGATCAGCCAGGCCAAAGCAATCGCTGCCAACTACAGGTAGGTCTTTAAAATATATTCAAAATTGTTGTTGTGCAGCCAGAGATGCAGGAGTGCTCCTGAACTCCACAGCACTAACGATCACTCCACCTCACACCCACACACCTAAGTCAACTCAAGGCACACCTACTGGCTACTGCTGGTGAAGCCACTGGGTGGCATTCATCTCATGGAAAGAGCCACATTGGCTATGGAAGCACAACTAGTGTCTACAACTCACCCAAATAATGTTAGTAATTCATTACTAATTAATGACTTTGGGCCTTTTTGGATGAGGCACACTCTGCGTGTGTGTGTGAGCGTATGTGTGAGTGTGTGTGTCCCTGTGTGTGTGTGTGTCTGTGTGTGTGCGTGTGTTTGTGTGTGTGCCTGTGAGAGTTTGTGTGTGTATGTGTGTGTGCGTGTCTGTGAGTGTGTGTGTGAGTGTGTGTGTGCGCGTGTGTTTGTGTGTGTGTGACTGTGTGTGTGTGTATGTGTATGTGCGTGTGTTTGTGTGTGTGTCTGTGAGAGTTTGTGTGTGTGTATATGTGTGTGCGTGTCTGTGAGTGTGTGTGTGACTGTGTGTGTGTGCCTTTGTGTGTGTCTATAGGTCTGCGTGTGTGTGTCTGTGTATGTGTGTCTGTGAGAGTTTGTGTGTGTGTGCGTGTCAATGTGTCTGTGTGTGTCTGTGAGTGTATGTGTGCACGTGTCTGTGAGTGTGTGTGTGAGTATGTGTGAGTGAGTGTGTGTGTGTGTGTGTGTGTGTGTGTCTGTGTGTGTCAGGACACGGGGCACGTCATTTAGGACTGAGATGAGGAATTTTTTTTTCGCTCAGAGGATGGTCAACCTGTGGAATTCTCTACCACAGAAGGCTGTGGAGGCCGGATCAGTGAGTATATTCATGAAATTGATACATTTTTGGATATTAGGGGCTTCAAGGGGTATGGAGAGAACGCGGGAATATGGCGTTGAGATAGAGGTTCAGCCATGATCATATTGAATGGTGGAGCAGACTCGAAGGGCCAAATGGCCTACTCCTGCTCCTAGTTTCTATGTGCGTGTGTGTTTACCTGTGTGTATGTGTGTGTGCGTGTATGTGTCTGTGAGTGTGTGTGCGGGTGTGCCTTTTTGTGTCTGTGTGTGTGTGTCTGTGAGTGTGTGTGTGTCTGTGTGTGTGTGCCTGTGCCTGTGTGAGTGTGTGTGTGTGTGTCTGTGAGTATGTCTGTGTAAGTGTGTGTCTGTGTGTGTGTGATTGTGCCTGTTTGAGTATGTATGTGTGTGTGTGTGTGTGCCTGTGTGTATGTGCCTATGTATGTATGAGTGTGTGTATGAGTGTATGTCTGTGAGTGTGTCTGTGTGTGTGTGCCTGTGTGTTTGTGTGTGTGTGTGTGAGTGTGTGTGTGTGACTGTGCCTGTTTGAGTATGTGAGTGTGTGTGTGCCTGTGTGTGTATGAGTGTATGTCTGTGTGTGTGTGTCTGTGAGTGTGTGTGTGTGTGATTGTGCCTGTGTGAGTGAATGTGTGTGTGAGTGTGCGTGTGTGTGTATGAGTGTGTGTCTGTGAGTGTGTGTGTGTGTGTGTGCATGTGTGTGTGTTTGTAAGTGTGTGTCTGTGTTGTCTGTGTGCCTGTGTGTGTGCATGTGTGTGTGTGCATATGTGCCTGTGCGTATGTTTGTGTTTGTGTGTCTGTGAGTGAGTGTGTGTAAGTGTCGCTGTGTGTGTGTGTGTGTGTGTGTGTGTTTGTAAATTCAACAGCCGACTGCACACAGCAAATGAGATGAATGTCCAGCCATTCAGTGTTTCTGTTGCTTGAGGAAGGAATGCTGGTTGGGACATTGGGAGGACAACCAGCTCTTTTTCAAATGGTGCGATAATCAATTAAAAACACAGGCAAGACTTCAATTTAACACCTCAGCTGACATACAGCACCTTTGACAATGCAGCACTTCCTTAGTTCTACACTGAAGCATCAGCCATTTGTAGTCAGGCTTGTGACTTGGAGGTGTGAATGCTACAACAGAGCTAAGCTAACAGCAACGGACACCATTAGTTAATACTGACCTGAGTTCTTATGAGAGGTTTCTTCCATGCAATTAACATGGCATATCCCCTCTCTTACACAACTTCATCTTTGAGCTGTATTTGAACATGTTCTCACAGTTAAACTGTCGCTTTAACAGCATAACTCCTGCATGTACAACCAGTGAAACACAGAGAGGAATCTTAATTGGAATAATGTAAGGTATCATCTCAGTCAAGTCATAGATATGACATCTCAGATACTAAAGAAACAGTGGACACATACAAGTGTGGAATTCTGGGAAAATGGGAGAGATGAAAACAAACACAGAAAAACCTGGGAACGAGATATGGGCTAAAGCAAGTTTGAAAATGAGGATATAGTTGATCGTGAATTTGATGACTTCAGCATCTCTAGGAGAAGCATATTATCTTGAAGAGAATGTAGTTCTTCATGGGGATAGTGTGCGAGCCAAGGTCAGAAAGGTTAGAGTGAGATTTGAAGGAAGAGCCACAGATAACTCAAAATGGTATCTGGGGTCAGGTTGGAGGTGTTCAGCAAAGCAGGTTTTTAATCTACATTTGGTTACATCAGTATTGAGGACTATATCCTGATTGGAGGAGGCACATGTAAATCGCTGCCTCAGATGGAAGGAAGGGGGTTTACATGAAAAACGTTAGTGGGACAAGGTGAATGTGTAGCTGTTGCATTTGCCCAGAAACGTTGAGGTGGAAAGATCATTGGAAGTAGGGGTGGTAGGGTCAGGGTGTGGGGGGGGGTTGGTGGGTGTGGTGGGGTGGTGGTGGGGGAAGCCACACAGATCACAGCAGAGGGGAATCTCCAGCTGAGGAATGGGAAAAAAATATTTTTGAAGCTCGGTTGTGGATGGAGGAGCCACTGGAACAGATTCAATGGAAAAAGTGTGAAAACGAGACAGAATCTTTACAAGGAGGAAAATTACTTCAGATAGTTTTGGGAGTTGAAGGGGTAGCTGTGCAGATTCATGGAATTTCGCCACTAATATAAAGAGAAGTCCAGCAGAGGAAGGGAGGAATCAGAGATAAACCATATAATATTGAGGGCTGGGCTATAATCGGACACAATGTGCTGAATTTCACGCCCATAGCGGTGACCCCCATCTACTGGCCAGAAAGCTGGTGTGGCCATTTTCGGAAGCTCCGTCAGGGCTAAATTCCCACCAGGCAGTCCACTTCCTGCCAATCGGAGGGCTGGCAGTTTTTCAGTTCCAGCAGTGCCACCCGGGGCAGTGGCCACTACTGGGACTGCAGGAAGCCCACAGCAGCATCGATGGATGCTTAAAGGAAAGGTAAATCAGGCGGATTCACCAGAGCCAGTCAGGCAGGCCCTGGTGGGGCTGGGTCAGTGTGGAGGGTAGGGGTGATCTTTCAATGGGGGAGGGCCTTGCTGCTGGTGGGGCACTCCATGGGGCACAAGATACCCAATCAGGAGAACCCTTGCACCCCGAGCCCACAGACAGGCCGCCAGTGTATACCGGGTAGCCTGCCACATGATATGGCCTTCCCCTTTGTCCCTGACAAAATTCCCCCAGAGGCAGGATGAGGCTCTTAATTGGCCACTTAATGGAACTAGAGGCTGGAAGGCCAACCTTGGCCTTTCTCGCCCCTGATTTAATCCGGGTGGAGTGGGAAAGGCAACAGATTCTCCACCCTGCACCTTCCTGACTGATTATATACCCCTCCACCTCCTAGCCCACTCGTTCTGCCCATAAAGTCCGTAGCCAGAGTCTCTGTTATCTCCCTTCTGCAGTCAAAACTCCTGCAGTCAGCTAGTGACTTATCGACCTTGAACCCTGATATTTATCTTTTGGCACAATTTCTCTTCTAAAGTTATCCTGAACACTTACTGTGTGCTTAGTACACCAAGATTCTCATTTCTACCATCCGTTGGAAAAGAAGACAAGACAGGTTATTTATTTCATACCTGCCAAATTTTGATCCTGCACAATCTTTCTTATCACTGAGCAATCCGATAGATTCTTCAATTATTTTGTATTTTTTATATGCTTATATTGCTACAATGTCATGAACCGATATAGAAATTAATTAAATAGGCTAACACCTTTATGTCTAGAGTATTAGACTGCAAGGGTGAAAGTTGTGCTGCAGCCCTACAAAGCCCTGGCTAGACCACACCTGGAGAATTGTGAACAATTCTGGGCACACGAGGATATAGTGGCCTTGGAGGGAGTGCAGTGGAGATAAAAGTAATCTAAAGTTATAATAAGAAATTACACAAACTGATGTTGTATTCCCTTGAAATGAGAAGATTAAAGAGTGATTTGACCAAACCTTTCAAGATATTAAGGGGAACAGGTGGGGTAGAGAGAGAGAATCTAGTTCCGCTGGTTGGAAATGAGGGCACCTAGTCAGAAAATTAGAATCAGGAGTGAAACTAGGAAACACTTCTTCACACAAATGGTGGTAGAAGTTTGGAACTCGCTTCTGCAAATGGCAGTTGATGCTAGATCAACTGTTAATTTTAAAATTGAGATTGATAGATTTTTTGTTATCCAAAGGTATTAAGGCATTTGGGCAAAGACAGGTACATGGAGTTAGGTCACAGAACAGCTCTGATCTCATTGAATGGTGACCAGGCTTGAGGGGCAAAATGGCCTCCTCCTGTTATATGCTCACATAGACCGAGACTTAGCTCCTCCGGTCCCCTGTGGGACAATGGGTAGCAAGACTCTGTCACTGGCCCTGGTCCATCACAATCTCTTTCTCTCCAGCCCAGGTTTGTCCCCCTCCTGAAGGTCCTCCTGAAATGTACTTCATCAGATCTAGGTTGGCTGATCCCGTCTTCCTCTTCCATCTGGTGGTGTCCATTCTACTGTCACTCTGGTGGGGCATTCATCCAGGAGGTGAAGTCTGTGTCCTGCCAGTCTCCGTCGTCTCTCCATCATGATGCCCCACAGGTGCCCCTTTCCAGTTCTCTATAGCACTTCTTCGCAGGTGATGCTGTCTCACCATGTGATGCCCAGGATCTTACCTAGTGAAAGGTGGTGAAAGGCGTCTAATTTATGTGACACCTTTGCTGTTCTCTTCTATGTCTCGTGAGCATAGATTGTAGTTTATATTAATATGGACCATGTAGAGTCGCAGCTTCATGGTTGCGTTGATGGTGTTGGACGCCCAGACTGTGTGGAGCAGCTAAAAGATTGATGCTGCTTTGCAGATTCTTGTTTGGATGCTGATCGCTGAATCACCCTCCCTGGAGGTGTTGCTTCCTAGGTAGGGGAAGTGGTCGGCATCCTTGATGTTCTGGTCCCCGATGTAGACGAGAGGGCCTTGTTGCCGTCCAGTCATCATCATCTTGTTCTTCTCGCAGCTGATGCGTGGACCAACATTGTCATTGCGGCTCTGAAGACTGGTGGTCATGTCTTGGAGAGCGTGATTCTTCAGGCAGCAAGGCAAAATCATCTGTGAAATCCATGCCTTCAGCCAGTGGTGTTGCTATGGGATGTCATAGTCTGTGCCCACCATCGCCTTCTTCATGGTGAAATCAATAACCAAGAAAAGGAATGAGGAGACTATGTGGCCTTGGTGTGATCCTGTGATGATGTTGAAGAAGCCCATGATGCCTATGGAGGTCTTGATGAGCTACAAGGTTTTGAAGATGTTAATATACGGCTCTGAGGTGCCATGCTGCCTTCTGATGTACCAGAGTGACTGCTGACATACCAACAAATGTACGGATGGCAGGACACTACCGACAGATGAGGAGGAGGAGGCGAGGTGGGTGGAACACTTTCGGGAGACCATCAACCAGCCCAGCCCCCACTCCACGTTCAAGTTCGATGACAGCACCACACCTCGGCAGCTTAACATTAACCTGGAAGAAACTGCTAGATCAGAGATCCAAAGAGCCATCAAGAATCTGAAAAACAACAAGGCACCTGGAATGGACGAGATACCAGCAGAGCTTTCAAAGCACGGCAAGGACTCTGTCACAACAGATCTCACGGACCCTGTCCAACGAGGTCTGGACTGCAGAGGATGTTCTGGATGACTGGAGGCGAGGAGTAATTGTCAAGCTTCCAAAACAAGGGAACATCAGCGACTACAACAACTGGAGGGGCATAAAGGTGCTCTGAGTGCCTGGCAAGGTCTTCAGCATGGTGCTCCTCAACAGATTGAAAGTATAAGTGGACAGTGCCCTTTATGAAGAACAGGCAGGTTTCTGGGGTGGCAGATCATACAGCGAGCAGATCTTTATGCTCAGGAATATCATAGAGCAGAGCCTAGAGTATCGGAAGCCACTTGTTATCACCTTCATGGGTTTCAAGAAAGCTTTCAATCGCATGCATCAGCTGTTGTTAATCTTTTCATAATTTCTTTTCGACTTTCCAATCTTCCTTCCCACCCCCTTCAATGCTTCTTATATTCCTAAGCATTGTTACCCCTAACTTTATCGACATGCTGCCCTTTTAAGTTTCAGTTTAGCTTTAATCTCTCTATTTATACACAGGATTCTATCCCTTAATGTTCTCCCTTTGCACCCGATAGAATGTTGCACTCTATCATCACGTGGTTGAAAATGTTCTACTGCTGACCTGTTGGCCTGTTTACTAACCTTTCTGCTCAATAAGCTTGGCCCAGATCTCTCCTTACTTCATTGAGTTTTAAGCTTTCTTCAATCCAGTTCTCTTTCCTTTGACACTTTTGTTATCCTTTTCTACTTTTTACATGGAGCCTAACCTCACTATTTCTTAACTCTTATCCCAGTTCATTTTAGTTATTGACTCTACTTCACTTCTCTGAACTAAATTGAGAAAGGCTTTTTGTGTGGAGAACAAACACAAGTGATCCGTGAAACGGTCCGAAATGCATTCTAAACGCCAGTCCTTATTTTGACCTCATGCTTTACTTTTATTCCAGTCTATTACAGGATAATTAAAATCACCCAACGTTATTGCTCACATTTATATGTAAAATGTGAACCAGCCTTTGAATAATGAATGTATACATTGAGTTTTACTTCAGCTGGATATAGAGAAGGTATTATTAATGGTCGTGTGCTGAAATTATTCATGTCTTATGGGTTAATGTTTAAATCATTATACCACGGAAAAACTGCACACCCTCCTTGTAACTTGCTAAAAGAGAACCAAGATTTACAGTCATAATTCCATAAAAAATGCATATTTCAAGCTATTTTTGCTGAAAAGGACACCAAGAGGCTTAAATACACCATTTGATCTAAAGTGGCAGCCTTGAAATGTAAATGTAATCCGTAGACAAACTGCTGTAAAGCTACAAATCTTTCAGGGAACTGGTTCCACTGCATCAGTCGTGCAATACATCACTATCCAGCAACTTTGCTATCCTGGCTGGCCCTGTGAGTCTCCGATGCATAATAATCAGCGGCATCGCATATACTGGCAAAGTAAATGCCTTTCATCTTATGAGGAAGTCCAGCTGAAAATTAAATTCTGTGAGGAAATAGATCACCATATCACACATGCCTTGTGTGAAGGAACAAGCAGTCTGAGCTCATTGCTCACATGAGCTTTAAGATGAAGCATAGTTAAAAGGAACCAAGGACTTTGGATCAGTGTGAATAAATACAAGGAACAGAGCAGCAGCAGCAGCAGCAGCGAGAATTTAAATTCTATCCATTACTATGTCTGTGCTTTAAATCTCAGGTATGAACACAAAGCCCAGCTCTGAACCCAAAGCAAAGCAGGATTTAGTCAGCTCAGTGTAATTTGTGGAAATTTGCTTCTGTAGTAATACATTGTTAAATTCATTTAAAATCAAGCATAGGCCTTTGCTTAGAGCCCCGCGAACAGTTCTGGTCTCCGTACTGCCAAAAGGATAAAGAGGCAATGGAGAGGGTACAAAAAAATATGTACTCAAATGATCCCAGGGCTGAGAGGTTATACCTATCAGGAAAGATTGAACAGGCTAGGGCTCTTTTCCCTAGACATGAGAGGTCTGGGGGATGACCTGAGAGAGTCTTCAAGATTGTGAGAGGATTTAAAAGGGTAGACATAGAGAAGATGTTTACACTTGCAGGCAAGACCAGAATTAGGAACCATCAATATAAGTCAGTCACTAATAAATCTAATGGAGAATTCAGGAGAGGCTTCTTTACTCAGTGAGAGTTTAGAGGTGAAGGGCATTGATGTAGTTAAGGCAAAGCTGGGAATACACGTGAGGGAGAAAAGAATGGAAGAAGATGCAGTGCGATGATACGAAGAGGGGTGGGAGGAGGTTTGTGTGGAGCATAAATAGCCTGTTTCTGTGCTGTTAAGTACTTTGTAATACTCCCGATTTGATTGCTCCTGTCTTCTTTCCTGAAAATGGGTGAACTTAATGGGGGTAATGATGCTTTTGCTGAAACTTCTTGAGTTATTTAAAGATGTGAAAGGGGGCAAAAATATTCTTCAGTACATGAATGCAAGCATTTCATTTTTGCATAGTCGAATATACATTTGATAAATGAGTACTATGTCTCTCTTTACCAAGAAGATGCAGCCAAAGTCTTTGGAAAGAGGAGATGGTTGAAGTACTGGATAGGGTTAAAATTGATAAAGTGGAGGTATTAGAAAGGTTGGCTGTACTTAAATAAAAACAAAATGCTGTGGATGCTGGAGATCCAAAATAAAAACAGAAAGTGCTGGAAAATATCAGCAAAGTTTGGCAGTATCTGTGGAGAGAGAAACAGAGTTAAAGTTTCGTGTCCAATATGACTCTTCTTTGGAACTGAAGAGAGGTAGAAATGTGATGGGTTTTATGCTGTTGAAAAGGTGGGGAGGGCCAAGTGGTGCAAAAGGGAAGGTCAGGGATAGGTTAGAGGGTGGGGGTGATTAAATAGCAAAGGTACTATGGAACAAAAGACAAAGACAGTGGTAATGGTAGTAGTAAAGCAACAAACCATTGGTCCAGAGTAGGTATTAATAGTAGAATAAAGGTCAGTGCTGTCTGCAAGGAAAACTTTAGAACAATATACAGACTCTAACTGGGGGAGAAAGATACAAAATGAAGGACAGAGGTTATGGTCTGAAGTTGTTGAACTCAATGTTGAATCCAGAAGGCTGTAAAGTGCCTAATCGGAAGATGAGATGCTGTTCCTCAAGTTTGCATTGGGCTTCACCAGAACATTGCAGCAGGCCAAGGACTTGGCTGCACTTAATGTTGCTTAAGCCACCAGGACCAAATGGGATACACGTGAGGATACTGAGGGACGTAAGGGTGGAAATTGTAGAGGCACCAGCCATAATCTCCCAATTCTCCTTAGACACAGGGGTGGTGCCAGGATACTGATGAACTGAAACTGTTACATCCCTGTTCAAAAAAGGCGTAAGGATAAACCCAGCAACTACAGGCCAGGAAGTTTAAACTCAGTGTCGGAAAGCTTTTAGAAATGACAATACAGGACAAAGTTAGCAGTCATTTGTCATCTCCTGCTCCCCATCCATCAATAGTGTCCTACCATCCTTGCCATTTAACTTTTACAAAGAAAACCCCTGGCATGGCTATACTTTACCATGTCCCTTTAGTGGACACTTCATCGCCCAGGAACCAGTCCAAAGCTATTCTCAGCTTTGTTTTCTTTTTCGCCTGGATAATTTTTACCTCCTACCTTTCATGGTGACGGACAAATTAGAGACCCTTCCCTCTAGCCAAAGCCACATGAATTGGGGAGGTGGTGGCATAGTGGCATTATCACTGCCTAATGTTCCTGTAAACCCTGGGTAATGCTCTGGGGACCTGGGTTCAAATCCCACCACAACAGGTGGTGAAATTTGAACTCAATATAAAAAAAAAACAGAATTAAATGTCTGATGATGACCATGATGCCATTGCTAACTGTTGTAAAAAGACCACCTGCTTCACTAATGTCCTTTAAGGAAGGAAATCTGCTGGTCCTATATGTGACTCCAGAGCAATGTGTTTGACTCTTAACTGCCCCCTGAACAAGGGCAATAACTGCTGGCAGAGCTAGTGATGCCCACATCCCATGAATGAAATTTTTTAAAAAAATCTTCCGGCTTTGTTTAAATCCTCATGAACGTGGTCACTGCAATCCAAGCCCAGGCTCCCACCTGCAACCTGAGTGGTGAACGACAGGAATTTGCTGTCTCTCTTTCAGATTCTTGCAGACTGATTGTGTCTGTGAGCTTCGGTGACATTTTTAAAGAAAACCTGCAGCCTGATCCCACAATGGCGTCATAGGGAGACTTCCCTTCTCTATAACAATGTGAATCACGTGGGCTGTGTATCCTGGTAGAAATGCTAAGTAGCTACCCACTTGACCTCCAACTTCATTCTATCTTGGAATTAAATAGACAGTTTAAAATATAACTGTTTATAAAACCTGACGTTCCGAATTTCCTTGGGACTTGGGACTCCGTAGCCAATGCAGCTACTCTGGTCATTGTCTACAGGTGTGAATATCTTACACAGTAAAAACAACTCAGGTCCCCTTTTAACCTTAGCCACCAAGCCGCCCAGGTTTATTGTTGGGCAGAATTCGGAACAGGTCACAAGACCCCCTTCATTCATCCATTTTATGCTAAATTAAAGAGAAAACATAACAATCTTACAGACTTCACACTTGCAACGCAGCCCAGATTGGATGCTAAAGTAGGACTTGAACACTTACCATTTCTAACTCAGAGTTAAGCATGTTACCACCGAGCCACGCTGACACATCCAGCAGTTGTGTATCAAATGGCTGCAAATTATGACCTTAGCCACTGAAACATAAGTGCATGCAATTACAGTGTTCACAGGACAGGCAATTCAGCCTTGTTTATGCTCCATACAAACCAACCTCTTTTCAGTTTTATTTAAATTAGGGCTAAAATCTGACAGGGTCGTAAAACTTGTTGATTTTATTTTTTATCCGGTCGTTATGCCTGCTTTCCAAGAGACTATGGGGCAATATAGCAAAAGAATGAATAACACAGCTGCACAATGACTGCTTTTAAATTATAATAATATAACACAAATCAAAATTGATGGAAAGCCTTTGTGTTGCTGCAAAAAATGGTTCTGAAATCCAGAAACCCATCATAACCACAAATAATGTAAAAAGCAATTTATGTCAGTTTGACAGGTCCCCATCAGCCATACATCAACTTTTTGTGTTCCTTTAGGTATTAATGGAACTCCGAGCAGAGTCAGAGCAGCAGAGGTAATTCAGCACGAGTATCTGGTGCAGCAAGTGAGGTTTCCTCCCTAACATGACAAAGGCAGAGAACAGCAGAAGTGGATGAATAGGAATGCAGAATATCAGTAAAGTCAGGGGAAAAATGCAGACCTGCTGACAACGAGCAAGAAGCACAGGAAACAGAAAAATAGATAAGAACTAACGAGAGGAATACATTCAGAGCAAATGCTAAGTTGTGAATGTTCTAGTATAATTGGATAATGTGCATTGCAAAAAAAAAAATACAAGTTGCAACCCAACTGCCTCAGGTTTGCCAACCGCACCCAGCAGCTGAATATTTGGGCGCTGGAGCTGGTGCAGCAGGGGGCACTGCTGACAGCTTCTCTCACAGAAATGAAAGTGATTTATTTTCATATGAAACGTTAGATTCAGCTTGACTTTATGGGGTGTTTAATAATGCACTACGCTTTGCCTGGTGTCCATTCCTTAGACTATTCCCGTTCCACTGGAAGTGCGCTAGGATCCTGCTCTACATGTTAGACCTTCAAGCAGCGTGATGTTGTAACACCAAAGAATTTTGTGACCGACGTTTTATTTTAAAATCTTGGAGTTTAACCTTTTTGTCTGTTCATTTAGCAGGCTGCTTACATGTGTTCACGGTACATTCCTGCTCCTCCTAGGTTAAGGCCATCTTCACCCTCCGGTTCCTCTCCAATGGCCTTGAACTTGTTGTGGCCTCCCAAACCTGTGCCGAAGTTCCCCAGGCCGCCCTGCTTTAATTATAGTCAGAGGTCAGCCACTGTCACAGTATCAGAACAACTCTTATCAAAGTCACAAATGACATCCTACATGATTGTGAAAAAAGTAAACTCTCACTTCTCGTCCTTCTTGACCTGTCTGCTACCTTGGACCCGGAACAGCACGTCATCCTCCCCCTCTACCTCTCCACTGTCACTCAGCCGGCTGGAGCTGGTCTCACCTGCCCTCAATCTTATCGACATAATCATATTCAGAGAATCACTAGCAATGGCTTCTCTTCCTGCTCCTGCACCTTACCTCTGGTATTCCCAAGGTTCGATCCTTGGCCCCCTCCTATTTACATCCTGCCCCATGGCAACATCATCCGAAAAAACTGTGTCAGTTTCCACATGTTCGTTGACCACACCCAGCTCTACCTCACCCCCACCTCTCTGAGTCCCTCCACTGTATTTACACTGACACATTGCTTAGCCAACATATAGAGCTGGATGAGCAGTCATTACCTCCACTAAATATTGGGAAGACCAAAGCCACTTGTCTTTAGTCCCTGCCACAAACTCAGTTTCTTCTGAACTGACTTCCATCCCCTTCTCTGGCTGGACCAGATTGTTCACAACTCTGGTGTTATAATTGACCACAAGAAGAGCTTCCAGCCACACATCCTGTCCATCACTAAGATCACCTATTTCCATCTCACTAATATCACCCGACTCCACCCCTGCCTCAGCTCATCAGATGCTGAACCTCTCAACCATACTGTTGGCACCTCTTGACTTTACTCTTCTAATGCTCTCCTGTCCACCCTCTATAAACACAAGCTCATCCAATAATTTGTTGCTTGTAACCTAACTTGCATCAAATCCCATTAACCCATCACCCCAACTGACCTACAATGGCTCAATGACTGGCAATGTGTCAATTTTAAAATTCTCATCATTGTTTTCAATCCCTCCATGGCTTCTTCCCTTCATATTTCTGTCAACACCTCGAGCTCTCCAAAATTCTGAGATCTCTACACTCCCCCTCTTGAGAACCCCTGGTTTTGATCACTTCACCATAAGCTGTCATGCCTAGGCCCTAAGCTCTAGAATTCCCTCCCTAAATCTCTCTGCCTCTCCACCACTTTCCTCCTTTAAGATGCTCCTTAAAATCCAGCTGTTTGACCAAGCTTTTGGTCATCTGTCCTACTTTCTCCTTATGTGATTCAGTGTCAACTATTGTTTGATAACTGTTCCTGTGAAGCACATTGGAATGTTTTACTACGTTAAAGGCACTATATAAATGCAAATCATCATTAACAACTTTGAGATAAATAAATTAAAGACAGTGTGAGAAGACAGCACACATGAAGATACTGCACAAGTGTTAGTTTGCTAACAATAGCAAATTAAGCTGAATAATGTCGATGCATCAGCATGTCTGTAATGTGTGAGTCCGTAATGTGTGAGTCTGTAATGTGTGAGTGTGTAATGTGTGAGCCTGTAATGTGAGTCTGTAATGTGTGAGTCTAATAATATAGAGCCTTGAAGTTCCTTTATTACCAAACACTTTAACACAGGACTAATTTTCTACATTTTTTTTGTTTCTATTATTTTTTGACTAGCACCCCAGCTATTGTTGCTGACTCACAGCCTCATTCTCCACCTGCTAACTGAAGATTCCCAGTGGCTCTTCTCTATGGAGTTTTGTATCCGTTTACTAACACCCCCTCTCCCCACCCCCTTTCCCCTTGCCCCCTACCCACTGTCTAGTCAGTGCGTGGATGGGTGCTTGGCAGCAAAGGCTACCCATTAATAAGCTGGTTGATGACGTCATTTACACTCTCACACTGAACATCGGTATACCCACAGCTCTGCAAAAGGGGGTGCCCTAATGGGATAAAAACAAAAAACTACTGCGGATGCTGGAAATCCAAAACAAAAACAGAATTACCTGGAAAAACTCAGCAGGTCTGGCAGCATCGGTGGAGAAGAAAAGAGTTGACGTTTCGAGTCCACATGAACCTTCGGGCCACTCATTGTCCGCATTTCAGGAGTTTGGATCTGTCAGTGGTGGTCCCCACTGGGTATCATGCCTGATATTGGCATACTGTGTTCTTTACAGTTTGGACATTCAGTGTGAACAGAACTTGGCAGTACAATAGCAGGAAGCTTTGCCATGGCCTGATGAAGAGGAGCTGGAAGAAGAAGGAGAAACTGCAGATCAGAAACATCTTACAGTTCAAAATACAACAGATCAACCGCTAAACCTGAACTCGTCTCCTGAGCCTCAACATGACCACTCCTCCCTTACATCTACTGTAGTCCTTGCACCCTTACAAGGTTTCCAGAGATGGCACAGTCATCCTGAGTTCGATGGTTGTGGGTGCAAGTGCCACATCAGAGACTTGAGCACACAGCCTAGGCTCACCCTCGAATTCAGTGATGGGAGACTGCTGGACCATAGAAGTTTTTTTTTAAATCATGCTTTCATTGGATATGGGTGTCAGTGGCAAGTCAAGCATTTATTGCCCGTTCCTAAATGCCCTCGAGAAGGTGGTGGTGAGCTGCCTTTTTGAACTGTTGCAGTCCATATATGTAGGTAAATTTATCAGTCTGTTTGGGAGAGAGTTCCTGGATTTTGACCCAGTGACAGTGATGCAGGCTTGAAGGGGAACTTGCAGGTGGTGGCGTTCCCACATGTCTGCTGCCCTTGTTGTTATAGGTGGTAGAGGTCACAGGTTTGGAAGGTGCTGCCAAAGGAGCCTTGGTGAGTTGCTGCAGTGCATCTTGTTGATGGTACACACTGCTGCCACTGTGTATCGGTGGTGGAGGGAGTGAATGTTTAAGGTGGTGGATGGGGTGCCAATCGAGCTGGCTGCTTTGTCCTGGATGGTGTCGAGCTACACTCATCCAGGCAAGTGGAGTGTATTCCATTACACTCCTGACTTGTGCCTTGTAGATGGTGGACAGGCTTTGCGGAGTCAGGAGGCGAGTTACTCTCCGCAGGACTCCCCACTTCTGGCCTGCTCTTGTAGCCACAGTACTTATATGGCTGGTCCAGTTCAGTTTCTGGTCAATGGTGTGGTAAAGTAGATTACCATGTACCTTTAAGAGAATGCAAGTGGACTAACGATGTGACAGTACTGACCAATCACTGTACGGTGCGGGTTACTGGTTTACTGGAAGTCTAGAGCTGGAGGTGGTTGTGGGAGCAGGCAAGTCTTCAGTTGCAATAAACAATTGCAGTCTGTTATTATGTCGGTCTCTCTTCGTTTTTGATAGTGAGCATCAGCTAACAAGTGTATATAAAGGTGTGCAATTGGAGTTTGCCCATCTAGCGAATTCATAGACTCAAGACATAAAAAATGGCAACCCCCAGGATGTTGCTAGTTGAGGATTCAGTGATGGTAATGCCAATGAATGTCAAGGGGCGATGGTTAGATTCTCTCTTGTTCGAGATGGTCATTGCCTAACACTTGTGTGGAGTGAATGTTACTGCCACTTGTCAGCGCAAGCCTGGATATTGTTTAAGTCTTGCTGCATTTGGACATGGACTGCTTCAGTATCTGAGGAGTCACGAATGGTTCTGAACATTGTGCAATCATCAGCGAACATCCCCACTTCTGCACCAGGATTTTAGGGACCCGCCGCAGCGTGTCTCCCCCTGGTGGATGCGGTGAGCTATTTAAATCTCCATTCAGTTTGGCGGGACTGTAATATCCCACTGGGTGGGAGGAGCCATAAAACCCTGGCCCTGACCTCATGGTGGAGGGAAGGTCTTTGATGAAATCACCTTGAACAGAATATTTCTTGTTCAGTCGACATACACATTTATCTCAGGATTTCTGGCATTTAAAAATTTTTAACACCCATGTTTAGTGTTAAATTTGATATTGTGCAAATGTGTTTGTAACCCACACTTGTACAGTGCAATAACATTGAAGATTGAAAGCTCTCCCATAACAGGCGGTACACAATTTAAAATCTTATTTGAATTTGACTGCTCAGCAGTAGCTGCTGCTCACACCAGAATTTCTCCATCATGATCTATGTTATATAATTGCTTTAAATGCAAATTGGATAAAGTGTCTTAGGCAAGATTGGCGCTGAAGGAATTAACATTGCTCATCATGGTGTTAATACAATTTACAAGCATTCAAATATAGAATGGAATTTAGTTCCCTTATTAATAAGAGCAGAGGATTATTTTTATAAAATATCACCATTGAAGGGATGGTGATTAATAATTTGCCAATCTCATGTCCACCAATTTGTTGAGTAATTGGCCTGGATATTAACTGGGGTGGGTTTCAAAAGAAGAGGAGGAGTTGTATGATCATATATGACCAGGACACTATTGAGTTTTAACACCACCATGTGTGTGTGTGTTTTTGTGTGTGTGTGAGAGTGTGTGTGTGTGAGAGTGTGTGTGTGTGTGTGTGTGTGCATGTGTTTGTGTGTGAGTGCGTGTGTGTGTGTGAGAGTGTGTCTGTGTGTGTGTCTGTGTGTGTGTGTGTGTTTCTGTTGAGAGGGGAATGGAGCAGAACAGGTTGCATTCAAGGGTAGCTAGGTTACCTGCTCGGGGAAGGCGTATGGTGGGATGGGGGATGGGGAGACAGTCGGTACAGTTTAGTTTGGAGGGTCAGGGGCGATCGCGGGGTTTCAGTGTTTGTAAGATTGTCCAATTGCTCGAGAGGTTAACAAATTCGTTTGGAGGTCACTGGGAACACTCCTGCTCCTTCTGGACAACAAGCAGTGCCGGAAAATCAGTTAACTCTTCCATGCAGCAGTCCTTACCTCTTTTTAGTTGCTGAGTTTAGTGTGTCTTACAAAACATTTCTGGCCAGGGTAATCCTGAAACACAGACAAAATTGGAGGCACACAGGTCCATCAAAACGCTTAAATAAGTGACCCACCTCCTAGGAGCAGGCTGGTCTCCTGCAGTCCCATCACCCTCCCATCTCCAGGAAAACCAGAAGTCCACGGGCTTGAGACCAGTTGGGTTTTGGTTTGACATTTTTAACATCCCATCTGACTCAAGCCCATTTGGGTTTTTTTTTTTAATGGGGTTTTAATAAAATTCTCTCCAAAGTTTACCTGGTGCGAGTTGCCACATTCCCATGAAATGCCTTCATGGTCAGAGTTCTTAGTAGAATGGTGGGGGTAAAATTTTGCAGAGATCTCCCAAATCCCACCGGAAGTTTGTCAAAAGATATGCAGAAGCGTCTTTTGACAGGCGATGGGACCTGTAATTACACTGTGGGGAAGCAGCCTAGAAATACTTAATGCGTTGTTACATTAGTGAAGGTGGTAACCCAAAAAAGATTAATGCCTCTGTTAAAATAACTGGCAGAAGAATTTTAGACTTATTAAGCAATTGTGCATTAATAACCCACCACATCATTTCACAGCGTATGTGGATTTGCTCAGAGATATCAGCAGATAAATCACCATTTTCTCATCGGTCAATGTGTTTTTCATCAGTAGGGGTTCAACAAGTGATGGTTAATTTTTGCATGTAAACGTTTGCTCACAGGGCCAGAGATTAAGATGGTACGCTGCCTGGGAGAAAGTTCTAGAGGTGACTGAAATAATGGCCGGGATTTTCTGTGCTCTCCGGCGTCGGGCGTGTTTGATGGCGTGAGTGGACAAGGCGGCATGATCAGTTTCATGATGGTGCAAAACCGGTTTGCGATTGTCGGCTCAGCTCGCCAATGGGGGTGGGGGGGGATGCGTTTCCCACCATCGGACATGAGAAACCTCATTGTAATACATCAGCATATCATTATAAGGCCAGCCCACCAGACTCATCCCACCCTTACTAGATCGTCTACCATGTCAGCGGAAAGATTCGCCAACGTTTTTCACAACTGCAAATAAGCAACGTGCACCTGCCAGGTTGCACTTCACTGGGACTTCGAGGTTTGTTTGCCTACCTTGCTGCAGTCAGCACTCGCAGTCATCAGCGCCAGGCTTCACAGACAGCACCACATCACTTTTAGGGGGCTCATGGGTATGTCTCTACCTACCAGGTCAGCCATATGTGGGTGGCTTTTCAATGGCTGCAGGGCTAGGGCTTGTTTGGGGAAGGGGTAGAAGTGGACTCAAGCAAGGGAAGAGGCTGCAGGTCAAGAGCTCTACTGGGGAAGGAGGGTATCCCAGGGTGTGTGTGGGGGGGCACATGTCGATCTGTGCAAGTGGCCTAATGATGGTGAGGGCTGAGGAGGCAGTCTCCAGAGGAGATGAGGCCAAGAGAATATGTGAGGGTGTGTGTGAGAGAGTGAGTGGTGATGTCCCTTGAACTGGCAGCGAGTGAGATGCCAGTGAATGTGTGATGGGCTTGAGTGTGTGAGTTTAGAGTGGTTACCATACCCTGGCTGCACGGAGGAGATCATTTGTCCTCCATCTGCATTGGATGAGCATTGGCACTGACCACCACTGCCACCACCTGCCAAGCTGGGTTGGTGATGCTGCTGCCTATCCTGCAGCCAGAGCGGGGCTGGAGGGCATCAGGGCGAGCCTCCATAGCGTCCAAATGGCATTCCAGTGATGCATCATTAAACCTAGGGGCAGTCTTTTTGCCATTCGTGGACAACTTCCCTGCAGTAGTAATGGGCGGAAGCACTGAGATGTGTGCATATGGCTGGACTTTAGATATGGCGCCTGGCATGATGAAGCGGCGAGGTGATGCTGCGGCAGGTGAATGAGAGACCACCCACCATGGAAATGCCGTGTTTCCCGGGAATGCATAAGTAATGCATCGGGCTTCAGATGATACAGCGTGAAAACCGGCATGGCATTTTACCTGCCCACTACCGCACTTAGTGCAAATCTGAGACGATTCTGCCCAATGTGTTATGCTTTATCAATGATAATATTAATTCTATATGCAGAAATTGGAGGTATAGCCAGAGTAACTCTTGAACTCTGGGACTAATATAGACGTCATCATTAAGCACTTTGAGCTCCAGTGATGCCCTTTCCAATTTTAACTTTGACAAGGATCCTTCAAAACTTACAAGTTTTCAAACTCTGACTCTGAATAGACAAGAGTTTGGTATTGGGTTTGTAATCCATAGGACTATTGCACTTCTATCAGCATTACCAGCGTTCATACTTGTTGCTTGTTCCAGTGTAATGAGCTGTGCTTATGAAGACAAGGCAATGAATGCTTATGGCCGATGCATCTGGACCTGCTACCTTTTACAGAGTAGAGATAGGGGGGTAAATCACACTCACTTTGTCCAGAGAATTATTCAATTGATATCAGCATTGAGGCAACTCATGTCTTTCAGATGTGGTTACCCTTCCATGCGAGTGAGATGTCATCTGTATAATAACATCACTTTTGATGACATCCCACAAAGCCATTTATAAATAATGTAGAGAGAGAAGCTAATCATGGTTCTCTGAGAAATTCCTCCTGGTTGTTGCTTAAAGAGTATGAATCTCCATTTTTAAACTCTTAATACCAACATTTTCTGGTAAAGTCATGCATTCAGTTCAATAATTGACCAAGCATGCCAGAGCAAATCAGCTTCTCAATCAGGCTAAGGAGCCATACATAACACAGACCTGCTTCCATTCCTTTTGTGACAGTGCAAACAATGTATTGGGCCATAATACATGTTCCAACTTGTTTTACCACAATCAAATGAAATAAAACAAGTATTTTCCCATTTTGTGTCAGCATTGCTGATTAGTACCTGACTGTGTTGGAAGCAGAGGGACATTATAAATATATTTAACACTGCTGGCCAACAGTTGCTATGGTTATTAGGAACATAGGATATTGTGTAATAAAGTTCCAGTGCAGCGGCTTTGGACTAAAGACACTGATTAAATTTCCTTTTTGCAGACAGAGTGTTGGCACCACCACTACATAATCTAATACCACCAGGCAATGAAAAGTAGGTCTTAATATAAAGAAGATATTTCTGCACAACTTTATTGATCATAGGTGATTTTAAATGGAAATAAATCCAGGTGGCTATGTCTATGTATACAGTGTCTTGCTTTTGACTGAAGCCTTTGAAATGATTCACAAAATAGTCAAAAATGCCACTCTGAAGTCTTACATGCATGTGTTGCAGCCCCCTAATGATTGCGATAGAGAAGCATAGAGTGTCCATCTAAGGTGTCTAGTCCTTTCAGAAGATTTTCATTGAAGAACAACAGGTCTTCAAGGATACCATTCCTACCTTCTTCAAACTGCCCAATGCACACAAACGATACTCAAGGGCAGAGCCCAGAGGATTTGACCAGATTGGGAGTTTTCGCTAATGTAACTTACGTATTTTCTTAGCAGCAATGTTCATTAGAACAAACTGCCAAATGGCCTAGGCGTTCATATAAACTTTTGGGGCTGATTTAACACTTCTTAGTGCCTCTTGTAAAACTTACTTGAATGTAACATTAATCAAATCACTTCCAATGGTAAAATCAGGGTTTCAGTCACTCCATTGTAACAAAGGGTTAATTGGAAATAAAAAGGGGTCTGTTTCTATTAAGGGTTACTTTTGGCTAAAGGTTTGTAGACTATTAGTAAATCAAATTTTTTCACTTCACTTTCACCCAGTTATCCTAAACTTGCAATATTAATAACAAACTCAACCATGTCCTCATTTCCTCTAGACTTGACTATTCCAATGTTCTCCTGACTGGCCTCCCACATTCCACTCTCCACAATCTATATGCAATTCATAACTCTGCTGCCTTGACCTAACTTGCACCAAGTTGCGTTCCTCCATCATCCCTGTGGTCACTAACCTACATCTGCTTCCAGTTAAACAATGCTTCAATTTTATAATTCTCCTCCTTGTTTTCAAATGGCCTCACCCCTCCCTATCACTGTAATTTCCTTCTGCTGCGACGCAGTTATCCGTGCTCCTCTAGTTCTGCTCTCTTGAGCATCCCTGATTTTAATCGCTCTGCCATTGGTGGCTGTACTGCCAGCTGCCTAAGCCCTTAGCTCTTGAGTTCCCTCCCTAAATATCTTTGCCTCTCTACCTCGCTCTCTTCTCCTTTAATGTGTTCCTTAAAACCCATCTCTCTGGCTAAGTCTTTGGTTTTCTGACCTGATATTTCCTTACCACCTTCTCAAGGGCAATTAGGGATCGGCAACAAAATGCTGGCTTTGCCAGCGACACTCACATTTTATTAAAGAATTAAAGAAAATGTGAGTCAGTGTCATAATTTGCTTTATAATGCTTGTTTGAAATACTTTGGGATACTTTATTATGTTAAAGGCACTATATAAATGCAAGTTGGTATTATTGGTACAGATTCTGCAGAATTCCATGCAAACCAGCGATGTGATTTAATTTTGAAAATGTGTTGTACAAATCATTCAGAAAATGAGCTTACCATTTCTCCAACTACACCTTAGTGTCTGTTTGTGTAACAGGCTGTCTCCTTCACTCCAAGATGTTCAAGTGGTTGCTACAGATGCCATTGTGAATCCTGATGAACTATGCATTGAAGCCTAAGTCATAGATGGGAATGAAGATTAATTTTCCTCATTTATTAAGTTTTGTTAATAGAATAAATATGCAAATAATTGGGTTCTTTTTGATATTTTCTTCCCTGGGTTAAAGTCAATCATGTCTGTCCTTTTTATCCAGGTCAAGAATTCAATAAACTACAAATGTATAAGTTTCATTAATAGAAAAATGCTTTTGTTGCTAGAGTTTAGCATAACATTTTTTAAACTGATACTTATATCAGCTCAAAATTTCACAATATTCCTAATATTTGTAAATATTTAAAAATAATTTTCATTCATATGTATCAGCATTTCAAATCTCTACATTAAAAAGGCTGTTTCTCCTAAGCATGAAAGTGAATCAAGATACAATTTCATCATTCAAAAAGTTTAAAACTATTATCTTCATAACTGACATAAATTTCAATCTCACTGACATTAATAACGACAATGACTGTATTTTCAAAGCGACTTTAATTTGATAAAATCTTCCAAGACACTTCACAGGTTTGTTATGAAGCAGAATTTGACACGAGCCACATAATGTGATATTAGGGCAGACAGTTAAGATCTTGGTCAAAGAGGTAGGTTTTAAGAAACATTTTAATGGAGGAAAGAGAAGTAGACAGGTGGAGGGGCTTAGGGAGTGTTATGGGGCTGAGTTAGGAGTAAATTGGCTCCCCTTTGTTTCAAACCCTTTGGTTGGTCGCAACAAAGATTTAAAAAATTTATTTTCCCCGGGAATGCCTTTCCTAATCCAAATGTATTTATTTGTTAGTAAGCAGCCAATCAAAACCAGGTTTTCTTGAGTCAACGAAAGAGTAAGTTTATTAGTTGCTAAACCCAAGAAACAATAATAAAGATGTGACCACACAAACACACAAACACACACACACACACACACACGCACAGAGATATCAGAAGTAAGAAAATTAAAGTCCGAATACAAGTTAAAAGAATACAATTAAGTCCTTTGCTTGTCTTTGAGGGGTAGATTGTTGAACATTGCAGCCCTTTGGAGTTAGTTGGTTTTCTGTAGAATCCTGGAGTTGGTTTTATTTCAGGTCTATACTTTGCTGAAGACACCCTTTAGCTTCCAGAGAGAGAGAGAGAGAGAGCGATCTTACTACTCTTTTCCAGCAGCCTTTTCAGGTGACATTGTTGTTTCTTTTTTCTCTTGCTTATACTTTTCCCTTCTGCTTGGCAGAACTATTTTTAAATCCCTGTCTGTATATTCTGGAAGGGAATTAAATTAGCATGTCTTACACAGGGTTCTGGGGCTGGAAGACATTGCACAGATAGGGAGGGGTGAGGCCATGGGGGTACTTGAAAACAAGAATGTGAATTTTCAAATTGAAGCAATGCTTGACCAGGAGCCAATGTAGGTCAGTGAGCACAGCAGTAATGGGTAGGCGAGACTTGGGGTGAGCTGGGCCACAGGCAGAGTATTGGATGATCTCAAATTTATGGACAGTAGAATATGGGAGACCATCCATGGGTATGTTGGAATAGTCAAGTTTAGAGATAACAAAGGGATGAATGGGGGCTTCAGCAGCAGAGAAGTTGAGGCAGGGTGAAGTCAGCAAAGTCAGTGTGGTGGAAACAGGAGGTCTTAGTGACGGTGCATCTGTGAGGCCAGAAAATCATCTTAGGGCTACATATGACACCAAGGTTGCAAGCAGTCTGGTTCAGCCTCAGACAGCTCGCAGTGAGAGGAATGGAGTTGGTAGCTAGGGAATGGAGTTCCTGGCTTAGGCCAAAGACAATGGCTTCTGTCTTCGTAAAATTTAATTGGAGAAAACTGTTGCTCATCCAGTATTGGATGCCAGACAGGAAGTTCAATTTAATGTCAATGGAGGAGTCGAGAGAGGTTCTGATGAGGTAGAGCTGGATGTTGTCAAGGTACTTGTGAAATCTGAAGCTGTATTTTCAGATTATATCACCGAGGAGCAGCATGTTGTTGACAAATGGGAGGGGGCTAAGGATAGATCCTTGAGAGACACCAGAGGTAATGGTGTGGGGACAGAAAGAGAAACCCACGTAGGTGATATTTTGGCTACAATTAAATAAGTAAGAAAGGAACCAGATAATTGCAGTCACATCCAGCAGGGCTACAGGTGGAGAGGTGTTGGAGAGGGATGGTTTGGTCAACTGTGTCAAAGGCTGCAGACATGTCGAGAATGGTGATGGACACAGTACACCTTCACAACACTCAATCGGATATAATTTATCATCGATGCACTGCCCAATTTTTGAAGAAAATATAGATTTCATTTATTTGTTCTTTCAAAAAATAAAAAGTTGGCAATATTTTTAAACTAATTTTTTTTTTCCCAAAGACATTTCTGGTAAATAAACTAACTACTAAAGGTTGCTTTCTTTTTGAATTTATTATTTATTTGAACCGAGTGTATACCTCATCCTGCACATTGACTGGCCTATTCCGTTTCTAGGGAATATCTAATACAGGTTCAGGCTTAAAAATAACAGGGAAAAAAGTGAAGGAGAGTTGAAGAATGTGTTAGGACGTTGTAAAAATATAATGTTGAAAGATGGGAGGCAAGAATATCTTTAAGCTGTAAATTTCATCTCCCTCTGTAGTAAAGCTTTGATCAGTATGTATTGTGATTAACATTCTTTTAATTGCCTGCATGGACCAATGAAAATTTTA
>NC_135881.1:208072779-208201463 GCF_964194155.1 Cetorhinus maximus
TTTCCTTTGCTAGCGCTATTTCTATGGCGCACTTCAAGTCGATGTCAACTTCTGCAAGTAAACGGTGCTGAATGGTGTTGTCGTGGACGCCACAAACCAACCACAACTGCAACATGTCGTTGAGTGTGTCTCCGAAGTCGCAGTGCTCGGTCAACTGCCTCAATTTGCTGTATAAGTAGTGATGAACTCTCCCAGGGCCCTTACTCTGGAGTTAAACCTCTTCATTATTACTGATGGCTTCAGCTGAAAATGTGATTCCATGAGGTCTACCGATTTGTGAAAAGATTTAGAATTGGGTGCGTTCAGGGCTGTCAGACTGTGGATGAGGTACCACAGACACTCAAAAGAATTACTTTCTGCTTTCCCTCCGCAGCTATTTCATTTGCCACAAAATAAAAATCAAGATGCTCTACATACTGGCCCCGGTCTTCCATGAATGCATCATGAGGGTCGACTCTGCCAAAGAGTGGCATGACTGGTGAGTATACTTTTCTTTTTTCATTTAGAACTGATGTACTCACATTCCCAAAGCGGGGTGCAGCCTCAGAGCTAACCCATCCTCATCACCAAATGTAATGATTTGATGTACTGGACAGTTTTCTACTTGAAACAGATAACTTTATTACAGGGAGCTCTTTTCGAAGGTATATGCTTGGACCAGGTCCATGACTAGAAACCTCCCCCTACCCCGGATTACCCGCGTTAGGGCTTATTCGTCAGGACAATCACATGGCCCTAATATGCAGTAAGAAAGGTTATACCTTCAATCATTACAGCTTCCAAATAACATGGGAAGAATTAACGACTTAATGAATTGTAGAAACCAGCAGGCTAGTGGGCATGAATGGATCCTGTGGTCATAGACCTCCTGAACAGAGATAGATTGCAACCTTCTTGTCTTCATGAATAGGTTAGTATTGGGGTCAGGGCCTGTGTGGCCATTTGCATGCTGTGAAAATTCTATTATATTGTATATACCGCAATCCAGCCAGATGGTAAAAGTACAGGATTTCCTGTTCTCTTCCTGCCTTTCATGGCAAAGCTAGTGAATTAAGAGACCGAGACAAATGAGGCATCAGTCACCTGCAGAGCAACCTGTTTTGAAAGTGCAGCAGATGTTGGTAGATATTTCCTGCTGCTGTTTAGTATGTCTTCAATGTTCATCACCTTGATTAGAATTCTCACACGTGTCTCTCTTATTGAAGTGGTTTGTATGTCTAGCCACAGAATTGCACAGATTCGCTGATGGCTTCCTTGGAGAATCACAGGGGTAGGTGTTCCACTAGGGATGGCAGTGAGCAGGGCATGTCCAATTTTTGCCCAATAGCCCGGGCAATGGGGCGTGGTCAACACTGAGGTGTGGATAACTGTAGCGTTTGGCTAGCTGGCAGAAAGTGAATGCCTTGTTGTTCCCAAACCTGGCCCCTGGCTGCCACAATATTGGGCAACCGGCAATAGCCTCCAGACTAGGAGGTTGCCCCGTGGCTGGGACGCCAGGTGAGGAGGGGTGGGAGTGGGGGGTGTGTGTGTGGGGCTGGCTTGGGAGGTGGCAATTTGCAAGACAGGCGGAGGAATCTGAGATTCCTAAGCTGGCTTATTTGGGACATGGAGGATGACTGTATCAAAATAGAGTAAACCTTCGCTTCAGGCTCCTTTCTGGCTGAACCACCAGCTGCCACTGTGCAGAGTTGGTGTGATACAATAATAGCAATTAGAGATCCTAAAATAGCAATTAGAGATCTATGTAGGGGACCCTGAGGCACGTATTAAAGGGACATATTGCCTGACTTCAAGCTAAGCACAGCTCAGGTTGAAGATTGTGACAGCCACAATCACAGCTGAAACAAGAGTCATGACTGTGATGCAGAGAGACGCCAACAGTGTGAGTTCAATTCCTGTACCGGGTGTCATCCATGAAGGCCCCACCTTCTCAACCTCGCCCCTCGTCTGAGGTGTGATGACCCTCAAGTTAAACTCACCACCAGTCGTCTCTCTCTGATGAGAGAGCAGGTTACGGTCCTCTGGGACTACAGCAGCTTTCGTTTTCAGGGAGTGAGAATCTGCTGGGCAGGAGGTCTCAAAATGACCCCCATTGTGTTTATGATAGACACTCATCATTTCTCAACTGACCTTCCAATATCACGTCCACCTTGATGAGACTGCTTGGTAAATACTGAAAAAAAGGCAAATTTAATGTTGGCATTTATTGCCAGGGGGGTGGATTTTAAAAGTAGAGAAATCTAGCTACAACTGTACAGGGCTTGCTGAGACCACACTTAGGCACTGTGTACTTACTTAAGGGGAGACATACTTGGGTTGGAGGCAGTTCAGAGAAGTTTCTCTAAACTGATTCCTGGGATGAAGGTTTTGTCATACTAGGAAAGGTTGAGCACGTTGGGCTTATACACTTTGGTGTTTAGAATAGTGACAGGTGATCTTATTGAAACATATAAGATTCTCAGGGGGATTGACAGGGTAGATTCTGAGAGGATGGCCCACATCTTTTGGTTTCCGGATCGTCAGAAACTGGAAGAACCTTAAGCTGTGCTACACTATCCCTCGGAAGTCCCAATACACTCACTCCGTGGGAAGGTTGAACTTCCTTGCAGTGTGCTGGGTTAATAGAATATCTATGCTAATGAGTGATGTAGACCATGAGGTGCCAGTGACACCAGCAATCATGTGCTAGACTTTCTCGAGAGAGGATGGAACACTCTGTACTCAGGAGGGACACACCTACTCTGTAACCTACAGACGCATAGACACATAGAAACTAGGAGCAGGAGGTGGCCATTCAGCCCTTCAAGCCTGCTCCGCATTCAATATGATCATGGCTGATCCTTTATCTCAACACCATATTCACACTTCCTCTCCATACCTTTTGATGCCCCTAATACCCAAAAATATATCAATTTCTTTCTTGAATATACTCAGTGACCCGGCCTCCACAGCCTCTGTGGTAGAGAATTCCACAGGTTGACCACCCTCTGAGTGAAAAAAAAATGTCCTCATATCAGCCCTAAATGGCCTGTCCCATATCCTGAGATTGTGGCCCCTCCTTCTAGACCCCCTCCCCCACCCAACCAGGGGAAACATCCTTCCTGTATCTAGTCTGTCCAGCCCTGTTAGAATTTTATATGTTTCAATCAGATCCCCTCTCATTCTTCTAAACTCTAGTGAACACAGGCCCAGTCGAACCAATCTCTCCTCATACGACAGTCCTGCCACCCCCAATATCAGCCTAGTGAACCTTCGCTGCACTCCCTCTCTGGCAAGTATATCCTTTCTTAGTTAGGGAGACCAAAACTACACACAATACTCCAGGTCTCACCAAGGCCCTGTATAACTGCAGTAAGACATCCCTATTTCTGAACTCAAATCCTCTTGCAATGAAGGCCAACACACCATTTGTCTTCCTAATTGTTTGCTGCACTTGCCTGTTTACTTTCATTGACTGGTGCACAAGGACACCCAGATTCCTTTGTACATCCACATTTCCCAATATATCACCATTTAAATAATACTCTGCCTTTCTGTTTCTCACACCGAAGTGTATAACTTCACATTTATCCACATTATACTGCATCTGCCATGTGTTTGCCCACACACACAACTTGTCTAAATTGCCCTGAAGCCTCCTTGCATCCTCCTCACAACTCAAAATCCTGCCCAGTTTTGTGTCATCAGCAAACTTGGAAATATTGCATTTGGTTCCCCCATCCAAGTAATTTATATATATTGTGAATACCTGGGGCCCAAGCACTAATCCCTGTGGTACCCCACTAGTCACTGCCTGCCACCCGGAAAAAGACCCATTTATTCCCACTCTCTGTTTCTGGTCTGACAACCAATTCTCATCCATCCCCAAATCCCATGTGCTTTAATTTTGCCCACTAACCTCTTATGTGGGACCTTATCAAAAGCCTTCTTGAAACCCAAATGCACCACATCCACTGGTTCTCCCTTATCTATTCTACTAGTTACATCCTCAAAAAACTCCAGTAGTTTAGTTAAGCATGATTTCCCTTTCATAAATTCATGCTGACTTTGTCTAATCCTGTTAATGCATTCCAAGCGTTCTGTTACCACATCTTTTATAACAGACTCTAGCATTTTCCCCACTACTGATATTAGGCTGACTGGTCTGTACTTCTCTGTTTTATCTCTCCTCCTTTTTTAAATAGTGGGGTTACATTTGCCACCCTCCAAACTGTAGGAACTGCTCCAGAGTCTACAGAATTTTGGAAAGTGACCACTAATGCATCCAATATTTCCAGGGTCACTTCCTCTAGTACTCTGGGATGTAATGACAATGAAGCAATTTAAAGCAAGTATCAGGGTCAGATTACAGTCTCTCTAAGTAAGATAGGTCACGTGTACCCGAAACCAGCAACCATGTCAAGAGTATATGAAACATCCCGATGGGAAATTCTCCTGCTCTCCGGGACCCTCCGAAAAAGTCTTTGACTCTGAGTTAGAGTCGAAGACTTTGGATAGTTCTGACTTACTTAACTGAATAGTTACCCAGGAAATATTAGACAGAAAAATCCTAATCTAACTCCTGGGTAACCAAACAACTGACCCTCCCAACTGCCCCTTCAAACCCTCTGACCAGACCTGAGTAGCCCCATCACCCTATTCTCCCCTGACCCTCTGACTCTCCCCCGACCTAACGTGCCTAGGCCTCACCACACAACTCCGACCCGACACCCCCGTTTGCCCCCCTACCCAGCTGTCAACCTAGCCCCTTACCCAATAATCCCACCCACCCTACCCACTTATACACTTATACATTCACCCATAAGCTCACTCACTAACACACTGAGAAGCTTTGGGACGTTTAAACTCTTACTGAACAGGATACACCAGCTAGTGACCCTGAAAGGGGTACAGTTTCTGCACGGATCCTCTCCGCTGCTCCCTCCAAGATTTCCTGTGCTGAATGGGTTCTGCAGGATCCTCCATCAGAAGATTGGCCAGAAAGATCCGGGGAAGGTAAGTGGGTCTTTTTTGTCTGATCAGATCGAGTTGGGTTCTGGCCCTGATCGGAAGATTTGAGCCTATGTTTCCACTCATGGGGGAGCTGCAGGGGCACAGTTTCAAAATAAGGGCTCTCCAATTTAAGACGGGGATGAGAAGGAATTTCTTCTCTCAGAGGGTTGCTAGCCTTTGGAATTCTCTTCATGCGAACATATGAATCAGGAGCAGGAGTAGGCCACTTGGCCCCTCGAGCCTGCTCCGCTATTCAATAAGATCATGGCTGATCTGATTGTAACCTCAACTCCACATTCCTGCCTACCCCTGTTAACCTTTTACCCCCTTGCATCCCAAGAATCTATCTAGCTCTGCCTTAAACATATTCAAAGACTCTGCTTCCACTGCCTTTTGAGGAAGAGAGTTCAAATTTCTCCTCACCTCTGTCTTAAGTGGGTGACCTCTTATTATTAAAGAGTGGCCTCTAGTTCTAGATTCTCCCAAAAGGGGAAACATCCCTTACTCATCCAACCCCTCAAGACCCCTCTTACTTTAGGGCCTTGCTGAGATTGTGATCATCGAAGGAACAGAAGATGCTAGAGGTCTTTAGCTACCGGATCCTGGAGGAACACGTGCACTGCATGCTGGGTGGGCCCTCATGGACATGGCTCCACCACGAACCAGCTCTCTGGAAGGTGGGAGGGCACCACCCCAGCCAATCAGCATTCTCTTCACATACAGTATACGTTGTTGTTATCCCTTTTTATTGGTATTCTTGCCAAGTGCCCAGAAAAGCTTAGGCATATCTCTTTTCCCAACAATATTTTCAGATTATAATGACAAAACTTGTTCATCTGTGCAACATTGGAATGTCTTAGCTTTTCTAGGCCGACCACATCTTCTGCCCTGACATCGCTGGAGGGGTGGAGACAGCCTGTGCAATGGTTACCTCTGATTACTTTGGTGTGCGTCCTCTGGAGAACCAAGGCCCCGCCTTGCTTTGCCTGTCCTCCTGTGGGCCAGCTGCTCCCTCTGAGGTGACAGAAGATGAGGATGAGGGGGTCACAGGCAAAGGGGACTCGGAGGGAGCGGACAGCCCCTGAGATTCCTGAGTGGATGACCTAGGGTTGTCCAGCTGCCGCTCCTCCTCCCTTTGGGTGCCCAAGGGCCATGGCCTGACTCCTTGAGGGGGAGGAGCACCTGGTGGGATATTGGGGTGCCTCATTTCCCCCTCGCGTTGCCACTGCAGGAACACACCCATGACTACCGCGATGGAGTGCAGGTCTGCGCGCATCTCTGTGTTCTGCTGGACCAGGGTCTCCATGGCATGCGCCATTCTCCCCATGGAGACCTCCATATGCACACATGTGGGTACCACTTCATCAGAGAGCAGACGAACGGACTCCTCTGCCTCGCATGCCACTCTGTTGAGGGCTTCCAACAGCTGTGCATGATGTTTTCCACCCTTTTTCTGACTCTCCATGATGAGTTGGAAGGCTGAATCCAGAGACTCGTCATCTAACTCCGACCTCACAGATGCCTCTTTCCCAGCAGCCCTCCGATTGTGAACCCGAGCCTGCTCTAGATCTAGGTCCTACCGAGGTGTGTGTCTCTGCGCCGATGGAGGGTGTGGGTAAGCGCTGTGACGGATCTTCCTGGCTCCTTATTTCCAGCACTTCAATGGAGGACGTGTCCTCTTGGCTGGTGGAGAGGACCTCGATGGAGCTGAGGGACTGGCTGGCTGAGGGTGTCAGTTGCTTGGCAGAGCTCCCTGTGACCCAAAGTAGAGATAATTAGCGCATGTCAGCAGAGCCAAAAACAGGAGAGAAAGAGAGAGAGAGCACTCACATTTGTGTGGCAGTGTGAGCTGAGAGTGATGAGGTGGTTGACTTACCCTGGCGGAACGGATGAGATCATTCATCCTCTTCCTGCACTGGATGGCTGACCTCCTCTGTGCTCTGGTGGTGCTGACCACTGCTACCACCGCCTCCCAGGCTGGATTGGTGGCACTGGTGGACCTCCAGAGCAAGTGTACAGGAGTTCACAGCAGCCTTCCACCACATGTAACAGGCCCCCTAGAAAGGTGCCACTAAATTTGAGGGCCGCTGTTACCTGTGTTTTCGGGGTTATCTGCCACCTGGAGCAGTCCTGGTCTGTACACATAGGGTAACATTTTTAACTTGGCGGCTGGCCGTGCGTCCCGACATCATTGAGCACTCGCGTGATATTTCGGTTGGCAGGTGAGTGCGCTGGAGTTGGCAGCACGCCCACCGACAATCAAAAGGCCCACTAAGGCCATAAAATTTTTCGCATCTCGTCCAACATTACGGTTGACGGGCAGGAGAAAGGGCCGAGCGGCCTTTGCACTTTTTTGGAAACCTCATCCACCGGCGGGATGAGGTTTACAAAAGCAAATAAAAATCAGATAAAAAGTTTATTTTTCCATTAATATCATGTCCCTGCTCCTGGCAAACTCACATGAGGGGACACGTTTCATAACGTTTATATAAAATCTTCAATTTTTTTTTGAAATCAGTTCATCTCCCTGATACAGCCCTCTGCCTCAGGGAGATTATGTAGCGCAGGCTCACTTGCACTCCTCCCCCCGCCCGCACAGGCAGTGCTGAGCGCTGACACTCGCATTTCACGCTGGGCGGGATGTAACTGGCTCCTCAGTGTGAAATTGCCTTCCGGGCCCGATCACAGGCGGTGGTTGGCTTCCAGGCCGCCCCCTCCCGCCTTCCAGACTACCCCCGCCCGCCCCCGCCGAGCCTGCATGTCAAGGGCAGAAATTCTGCCCATGTTGTAGGCTGCGCTCTGGTGCACTTTAAGAATGGCGCCCAAAGCGAGGAAGCGCTGTGGTCACGGCGTGGGGGGGTAAATCTGAACCCGCCCGCCAGCGATCCAGCATGTTTCCCGTGAACAGACTCACAGAGTCATAGACGTCTACAGCACAGAGAGAGGCCCTTCAGCCCATCGAATGTATTATTAATGAGGCAGGACGTGGCCCATACAGCACAAAAACCCACCATTGCGGCTGGTGGGTTAAACATTGTTTTTCACACCCGCTACCACCCAGCGCAATTGTGGGACGATTCCATCCAGAGCCTTAAGTTGTATCCTTTCATTATTTTTGTAACCTTTAGCCTTATCTGCTGATTAACTCTTAGATTTGTACTCGCTGTCCTTTCCTGTCACGGTCTGTTCATCATTTCTCACATTAATACCTTTCTTTCTTGTCCGGTCTCTACTCTTTGATTTACCACATCTTCCCAAATTTTATTCTTAGCCCCCACTATTTAGTTTAAAACAGGCTCCATTTCCCCAGTTATGTGGCTCGCCAGAACACTGTTCAGGTGTAGACTGTCCCAACGGTACAGCCCCCACTTTCCCCAGTACTGATGCCAGTGCCCTTCAGAACAGGGCCACTCCCCCCACAGGCAACACAGCCTTCTGGACTCTCACTCTTTGCTGCAGAGGACGGTGCCAATCCCCCTCACTATACTATCCTCTACTACTAACACATTTATTTTTGCTCCCCCCACTTGAACGGCTCTCCATACCATGGTGCCATGGCCAGTCTGCTCATCCATCCTGCAAACCTCGCTTTCGTCCACACAGGTTGCAAGTACCTCAAACCTGTTTGACAATTGCAAATTCTGAGGCTCCTCCACTGGTGTCTGCTCGGTCCCTTTACGCGTTTCACTCACGTTCACATCCTCCTGTCCCTCACCGCTGACCAAAACAGACAACCCTATTCTAACAGATGTGATCATCTTCTGGCAAAAAGTCTTCCACAGAGAGCTGTGGATTCTGGGTCATTGAATGTATTCAAGGCTGAGTTAGTCAGAGTTTTGATTGGCAAGGGAGTCAAGGAATATGGGGGGATAGATTGGAAAGTCATGATCTTCTTGATTGGTGGTGCGGGCTCAAGGTGTTAAGTAGCCTACTCCTGCTCTTATTTCTTATGTTCTTACGGTCTTAAATACTTATATAATATTTTTGGGAGTAATTATTAAATATTTCTTGCCAGGGAAACACAAAGGCAGCCACTTGTCTATTGCATTATTAGAACTTGGAATGGCCACAGAATGATCAACAAAGCAGGGGGACAATTGGACATGAAGCACCCATTACAGAACCAACCCAATAGTTTTTTTTTAATTTGAGGGGTCTGGGCTTCGCTGGCTGGGCCAGCATTTCTTGTCCATCCCTAGTTGCCCCTGAGAAGATGGTGGTGAGCTGCCTTCTTGAACCGCTGCAGTCCATGTGGTGTAGGTACACCCACAGTGCTTTTAGGGAGGGAGTTCCAGGATTTTGTCCCAGTGACAGTGAAGGAACGGCGATATATTTCCAAGTCAGAACGGTGAGTGACTTGGAGGGGAACTTCCAGGTGGTGGTGTTCCCATGTATCTGCTGCCCTTGTCCTTCTAGCTAGTAGTGGTCGTGGGTTTGGAAGGTGCTGTCGAAGGAGCCTTGGTGAATTCCTGCAGTGCACCTTGTAGATAGTACACACTGCTGCTACTGTGCGTCGGTGGTGGAGGGAGTGAATGTTTGTGGATGTGGTGCCAATCAAGCAGGCTGCTTTGTCCTGGATAGTGTCAAGCTTCTTAAGTGTTTTTGGAGCTGCACTTATCCAGGCAAGTGGGGATTATGAAATCACATCCTGACTTGTGCCTTGTAGATGGCGGACAGGCTTTGGGGAATCAGGAGGCGAGTTACTCATCGCAGGATTCCCAGCCTCTGACCTGCTCTTGTAGCCACAGTATTTATATAGCTAGTCCAGTTCAGTTTCTGGTCAATGGTAACCCCCAGGGTGTTGATAGTGGGGGATAGTGTAGATTCAGTGATGGTAATGCCATTGAACATCAAAGGGCAATGGTTAGTTTCTATCTTGTTGGACATGGTCATTGCCTGACACTTGTGGGACACGAATGTTACTTGCCACTTGTCAGCCCAAGCCTGGATATTGTCCAAGTCTTGCTGCATTTGGACATGGACTGCTTCAGTATCTGAGGAGTCGCAAATGGTGCTGAACATTGTGCAATCATCGGTGAACATCCTCACTTCTGACCTTATGATAGAAGGAAGGTCATTGATGAAGCAGCTGAAGATAGTTGGGCCGAGGACACTTCCCTGAGGAACTCCTGCAGTGATGTCCTGGAGCTGAGATGATTAAGCTCCAACAACCACAACCATCTTCCTTTGTGCTAGGTATGACTCTAACCAGCAGAGAGTTTTCCCCCTGATTCCCATTCATTCCAGTTTTGCTAGGGCTCCTTGATGTCACACTCTGTCAAATGCTGCCTTGATGTCAAGGGCAGTCACTCTCACCTCACCTCAGGAGTTCAGCTCTTTTGTCCATGTTTGAATCAAGGCTGTAATGAGGTCAGGAACTGAGTGACCTGGCGGAACCCAAACTGGGTGTCAGTGAACAGGTTATTGCTAAGCAAGTGCTATTTAATAGCACTTTTGATGACCCCTTCCATTACTTTACCGATGGTCGAGAGTAGACTGATAGGCGGTAATTGGCCGGCTTGGATTTGTCCTGCTTTTTGTGTACAGGACATACCTGGGCAATTTTCCACATTGCCGGGTAGATGCCAGTGTTGTAGCTGTACTGGAACAGCTTGGCTAGGGGCGCAGCAAGTCCTGGAGCACAAGTCTTCAGTACTATTGCTGGAATATTGCCAGGGCCCATAGCCTTTGCAGTGTCCAGTGCCGTTAGCCATTTCTTGATATGGCATGGAGTGAATCGAATTGGCTGAAGACTGGCATCTGTGATGCTGCGGACATGTAATGAATGGACCTGAATTTCCTGAACAGTGAATAGTGGCCGATCAATTTGATATCACCCATTTTGCCTCCCCACTGATGTCCACTTTCACTGTCAGAGATTTTACTCCCAGATTCTTTACTCATCTCCACAAAAACCACCATCTCTGGAGAAGTCTTCGAGTCAGTTTGCTAGCAGGGGTCTTTGACCACTCAAAGTGTAAATCAAGAAATTAGTGTGATTTTTATGACTCTGCACTTAAATAGTCTGAAAACTGGGCATGTACTGCCACTGTGTGAGACTCCCATCAGCAATGCAGATTCCTTAAATAAGCCTATAGTGCTTATCCAAACCTTACTTCACTTTAGCCGATTGGTTTTGTGTTGAGTTTGAAACTGTTTCTGGAAATTTATACAAATCAGAAAGGGAATTTCAAAAATAATGTGGTTATCCATCTAACAAGGCAGGTAAAGTGTTTTGCATTGGAAGAATGTTCCCTCCAATTATTTAATTTTACAAAGAAAATTGCCAGCATCAAGCACATGTGGTCAAGAGAGTGAAAGGGTTTTGTACTTTGGAACTGAAGCATGATTGCAGATGGAACAGTTTGAATTAAGTAGAGCAAATTTAATTCAGCAAAAAATTATAGTTACAATAGATAACCACAGGTATTTCACAAAGCGGACATGTCAAAGAGGAAGTGTTTCTCTTTCCAGTGGTTACTTCTCACAGGGAATAAATAAACCACAGGGATAGTTTTTGACATCATGCGATGGAATAAAAAAAGCAAAGCTCAATAGAAATGAAAATCAGGACAGATGTAAAGCAGGCCACATGCCAACTCACTATCATCCCTTTTTACACTAAGGTCCAATGTCCAGATCTGTCACACTGTGCAACAGATTGTGTCTAAGGCCTTGCAACTACTCATTTATAAAAGTATCTATGAGCCACCACTGAAAGATGTTGGAGACATACCTTTTGCAAATGTGAGTGAAATGATTAAACTGAACACAGATAAGATACAGCTATTGTTCAATAATCCCCTAGTAGCAGAAGTTTGTATTTGTCCTTACAGGATCCACGGGTTTCACAATTGCTGACTTGTTACAAATTCACTGAAGTTCAAAAGATGAAAGATACCCGTCAAAGTTCTGAAGCAGAATAAGTAATTGGCAATTTGAATCTTGTCTGTACAGATGCGCCAATTGTGAAATGCAAAGATATGGATTGATTTTCACATTCAGAGCTTTGAGTAACGCTGGGAGAATATGAAGGAAAGAAATATCGCATCAAGTGCTTCAATCTGAAACATGAACGAGGTTAAATCTGTCAAATACTTGCATGTCATAGTGTTTAGCATTAGGATTATATTCAAGTAGCTAGGTTTTCTGGTCAGTGCTAATGCCAGTGGAATTCCATTCATTCCAAACAGGTTAACTCTAATTCAGAGCATAAAACGTAGGCTACTAATCTACTAATATGTTTCGCATTGTTAACCCTAATAATTCCACAGTGATAAAGGAAACAGGGTAATGCCCCATGTGAATTTGAGCCATATAGATGGGAAAATGGTTTGAATTATGCTGAGTTGGTTTGTCTCAGCTAGACAGACAGCAGGGGTGCAACCTTTGTTCACAAAACCTTTGGATTAGGGGGTGGGAATGGGGTCTCTACAAAGGGTGGGGCTGAGTTTGGATTGGGAGCAGGCTGGGTTTGGATGGAGAGATGAGGTATGTTTGGCATGTCTTTGTGTGTGTCAACATTCACTGTAATATATCTGATGTGGTCAAAGTATCACTCACAACTGTTGGTCACAAACTGAGAACCTGCACAAAGGTGTACCTCACCTGATAAATATGCCAGAATTGCAAACTTTTGTATAAGATCAGATTCATTTTTTTCCTGGTAGATGTTTGTTAAGCAAATATAAATATGACATGCATTATTTGTGAGCAGTTTTAAAATCAGAGTGGTGCTGAAAAGAGACACCCTGTAGAAGCTTTTTGTTCTGCACTCATCAGGACAGAATTACAAGAATACCAAATCTCAAAGAGAACAATTTATACTACATGAGAAGAGGGTTCTGATTGGTTAGCAAGCAGACTCTGATTGGTAGAGACATTGGCATGGTGAATGAACCTGGGAATGGCTGCCCCCAACTTCTTGTTTAGTTGAAAAAGGTACAATACGTGGACATGTTCTTTCTGTTTGCAAAGGACAGGACAATGTGTATGAATGTTTGTAGCTGCTATCACACATAATTGAGTGCACTGTAAGCACTGTAATGATAATTTTAAATTGGTTATTAGTGTAATTCTTAGACAGCACTTAATAAGCAATCCCGCATATGCTAATTGTGGAATCACATCAGACTCTCGTTCCCTTTGAGATGTGATAATCTTGTGATTCTGTCCTGATTAGCATGAGATGAAACGCTCGGACAGCATGTCTCTTTTTTCTACAGTACTCAAGTTCTGGACCACTAATCGACTAGTTTGAAAATTAATAATTGCGTAGCATCAATGGCCATTTGCAGAATAATGTTCCAAGCATCTACCACCCACAGGGATGAATAATACGTTCCCCGATTGGGAGCGTTTGCTGCTTTGAAGAGCATATTATGGAGCTCGATGAGGTTGGGCGCCATTTACAACATCATCATACCGGTTTCCAATAATACAACAAGCGGCAGGTCAAAAAGGCGGGAACCTGCTCTCGTTATTCAAGTAGCAATTTAAAACCCAATTAAGGTAATTAACTACCCATCACACTGCCATAATGTGATCAAAAGGCAATAATATGTCTTCAGGGTGAGATTCCTGACAGGTGGGAAATCCGTTTTGTCATGGGCAAAGTTTTAAAAATGCAGATGACACCAGGGTTTCAGCTTTGCAGTTCAAACTCCATTAACTGCAGGGGCTGCTCATTTGAGTGGGCTGAATAACCTTTCATACATTTTTTCATGAGGAGGATTCTCCTCTGATTCAGAGGACTCATTTGATTGTTTTTTTTTCTCTGTCGATTACCCACAGGCATGAAGCCTCTGAGGCAGATGAGCATTGTGGTCTCAGTTGGAGGCACAACCTCCAGCGAGGAGGAGAGAAGGATTAGGAGGAGGAGGAGGGTGAGAGGAAGGTGGGAACACAGGGAGGTTCAGGGTGCTGTGGATCCTCAGGAAGGGGACAGAGCAGCACCAGACCCCAAGGGTCAGGAGGAACCCAGAACCCCTCAGTGGAGCCACGGATGATCTTATGCTGTCCCGAGAGTATAGAGACAGAGATTTAGCTGCCTGCAATGGAGCGAAACTCAGTGCAGGAGAAGACTCAGGCTCAGTGTGACATCACTTTGCAGCCTGTGGAGACCTTAGAGGGATAATACAGTCCGGTGCACAGCATTGTAACACCGTGTTCACAGATACAATTTTCCGAAGGTTGGGGAAGCACATCTCCTTCACACAGAATGTCCAAAGCCAGATGAATACAGCCTGAGGATTTGCAGCCATTGCTGTTTCCCCAGGGTGCTGGGAGACAACAACTGCACACAGTTAAGGCTTCTGCAGGACAGTCCTGCACCTTCAACAACAGGAAGGGCTTCCACTCGCTGAACATCAAGCTGGTGTGTGAACATAATCGGCGGGTCATGCAGGCGTGTGCCAGGTACCTGGGCAGCAGTCACGAGGCACACATTCTTAGGAACTCACAGGTTCACAGGCCTTTTAACCAGCCCAGATGCATTGAAGGGATGGCTACTAGGTAATAAGGGCTAACCACTCAAAAGATAGCTAATGGCGCCTGTGAGGGTGTCAAGATCTGATGCAGAGAGGAGTTACAACAGGAGCTGCACCAGCACCAGAGTCATAGTGGCGCAAACCATCGGACTTCTAAAAATGTGTTTCCAATGCCTGGACAGATGTGGAGGTGCACTACAGTACTCCCTCTCACCTGTGTCCCTGATGGTTGTGGTTTGCTGTGCGCTCCATAAAATCTCCGTACAGAGAGGAGATGCCCTGGGGCATGAAGAGTGGCCAGATGGGGCCAGTCCTCTGAGGACGATGGCGGTGATGAATTGAGGGATCACAGTGAGGCTCTTGTAGATGGCTCTGGCCATGATATAGTGTGTGACAGTGACAGCAGGGATACCTTAACACGACAAAGGTTTCTATGGAGATTCTTGCCACAGATACAGAGGGCTTTAGTGAAATCTCGCCCCTTGTTTGGCCAACTGCAACGAGAGAGTCCTTATATCCAAACATTCACCATCACCCCAGGCGAGAACACGATTTCTCCTGCCCTCCCCCAACCATTGATTCCTTCCCTCCAACCTTCAGACACAAGTCACACAGCCACAGCAATCAATAAGAACATCAGCATGAGGAAACGTGAGTTTGGTGTTTATCCATAAGCTTTCAAGGCTCAGAAGTGTGGTGAGTGGAGCTTCCAGAGGGAACAGCTGCTGATCACCCCCTGCCTCTAGTCCGGTTGGTCCTCCCTGCGGGTTCCAGGAGTTGGGTGAGTGACAACTGTCATCCTGGATCTGAGTCCCTGAGCTCAGAGCTAGGGAATTGGTATAGAGGTCAGAGTGCATCCCGATGATAGCGTCTGCAATGCCCTCGGTTTGTTCCTTGGTGCTCCAAAGAGTGGGTGATCAGAGTTCTCATGGCCTGGATGGACACCTCCACAGTCTGGGCCAGAGAACACATCCCCTCTGGTGTACCTGGCAAATCTCCACGGACCTAATGCTGAACATTCAGCATCAGTCGCCTTACAGAAGATGCCAGAGGCTCATCACCCAACTCAGAATCAGTTTCTGGATCACCCTGTGCACTCCTCCGGCTGCCCAAGGACTGCTCCACAACACACTCTGGCAGCTGCACCTGCGATTGTGAAGTGCCCTCTCCAGTGTGCACAGGACCCCTATCCAATGTGCGAAATCCTGCCTAAGTGCCAGTACCTGCGATGGTGCTGGGTGGAGAGAGAGGTTGTAACGCTGCACCCTCTGAGGGTTCCTCTTTGGAGGAGGAGGGAGGTTGCTGGACAGCTTCTGGTGCAGCCTGCGCTGAAGAGGCTTCTCCTGTAACAGAGTGAAATCAGTAAGGGGGCCCTGATATCTAACTACTTGACACGTTGGCCCTAACACACAACGCGCATAAACTGCTTCACAGTCTGACAGGAGTAAATGAACTCCGCAGACACACCAAACCCTTGAACGATGATCTGATGCTTCTGATCATGAAGCTTGTCAAGGTTCCAATGTGTGAACTCTATTCGCCAGACACATTGCATAATTCCTAACCCCCATTAAACCATCTCCTCTTTTCAACCAGTCTGAGACTTTTTCCATCTCACCAGAACCAAGCCCCCCTCCAATCTTTCCACTGCCTATAATCCTGAATGGGTTGGGCTCCAGCATGGCCAGCACTTGCTGCTCATGAGAAGTCAAGGCTTCCCTGCTGGGTAGGCCCCTGCCTATACAGGCTCTCTCATGGGCATTGTGGGCTTGCTTCTCCTGAGAAGATTTGATGCAGAGATTTCATCAAAACTTTAATACTAGCACATGTGATGCCTCAAACCCATTATCAGACCAGCGCGTGCTTGGCTGAAGCTTATGCTCATGCATCGTAAGGTGATCCTGCCAACCACCCGCTGTATAACTGGACCATTGCTTGAAATGTACAAAGGCCTGGTCTAGGACAGCTGTGTCTCTGTGGAATATACCTTTGAGGAGCAGCTAACCTCAATTACCTCCTGCATTCGCTAGTGAGACCTGTAGCACAGGACCCAGGTTGCTCGTGCTGATGCCATACTCACCCTGCCCGACCTCATGAGGTCATTGAGCCTTTTGTGGCACTGGGACCAAGTCCTCCTCACCACCTCAGCATTGTTGACCTTGTTGGCCACCTCCTCCCATTCAGCACGAGTCTGCCTGGGGTTCCTCCTCTGCCCAGCGCTCAGCATAAGCTGGTCATGTCCGTAATGTGCTGCAGGCAGGAGGGCATCAAGGGCGGCCTCACTGAACCTGGGGCAGCTTTGCCCCTTCCACAACGCCTCTCCCCTCGCTTTGATGGTGTAGACCTCTATGTAGGTAACAAGTGTGCAACTCCTCAAAACCAAAAGATGGAAGACTTGTGTTTTTTTAAAATATATGCCACCTTTGAAGATTGACATGGTTGGCAGAGATTAGCTCAAACTTAAATAGACTTACCTGGCTAGACTGGAAAATTCACAAATCTTCACAATATACAGTTTTTGTTCTTGGCTGATCATCTGATGGGTCACCTGACACTGTCCCGTGTCATGGGGCCCTTTAAAGTGCTGACCGGGACCTTGTTCCGGGTCACAGCCTGCAGCCTCCGAGACCGGACATCCTGCCCTCCAGCACTCATTGGATAGGGTGATTGTCTGTGACCCGTCCTGGCCGCTAATTGGTGGGAATCAATGTTTTATCATTTCAACCCACTGACGGTGAACCCAGGGGCCAAAATGCCGCCAACCTCCAGGTGTGGAGCCCACTGTCGGTGCACAAAAGTGTTATTCAGCCCATTGTGTGTAGAAGTGGTTCTTAATTTTACTCCTGAAATGCCAAGCTCTAATTTTTAGACTATGCCCCCAAGTTCTAGGTTCCCCAACTAATGAAAAGAGTTTATTCCAGTTTATGTGATTTGTCCCCCCCCACCAACCCGCCAATATTTAGCAAGCATTGACCAAATCTCTTCCCAGCCTTCCAAATTCCAGGGACTGCAACCCCAGTTTGTTTAATATCTCCTTACAGCTTAAACCTTAGAGTCTAGATATCATTCTGATAAATCTACAATGCACTCCCTCCAAGGACAATATATCCTTCCTCAGGTGTGTGACCAGAACTGCTCACAGTGCACCAATCTGACCAGGGCTTTGTATAGCTGAAGCGCGACTCCTATTGTCCACTTACAAAGATCCGCTTTTCATTAGCCTTTTTGATCAGTTGCTCTGCCTGCTCATGACATTTTAATGGTCCGTGCATATCTGACTCCTGTACGAGGGAGTTATTTACAAAGAGTGCGATGGGAATGGGGAAATGGCTGCCACACGGAGGGTTGAAATGAAAAACATTTAAGGGGAGGTTTGATACATACCTGCAGGAGCAGATGGAGTCAGGACAAGATGAGAAGAGGTAGCTGAGCTGGGAAGATCAGAAGAACATAAGAAATGGGAGCAGTAGACCATTCGGCCCCTCGAGCCTGCTCTGCCATTCAATAAGATCATGGCTGATCTGATGTGTTCTATGGAATCCTTTGGAAGAGTCATGTTGGACTCAAAACTGTAATAAATCTATGTTTTGCTTAGCTTTTCTTTCCAGTTGATGTACAGTCAGATAACTTAGGGAAAAAAAAAACTTGGGTTTCAATAGCATCTTTCATGACCACCAGACATCTCCAAATGCTTTCCAGCCAATAAAGTACTTTCAAAGTGTAGCCTCTGTTGTAAAGTAGGAAAATTGGCAGCCAATTTGCACAGAGCAAGCTCCCACAGACTGCAATGCGATAATGACCGAATAATCTGATTTTGTGACATTAATATTGGCCAAGTCACCAAGGAGAATCCCTGCTCTCCTTCAAAGTAGTGCCATGGAATGGTCTACATCCACCTGAGAGGATGGCAGGGCATTGGTTTCATGTCTCATTCAAAAGATAGCACCTCTGACAGTGCAGGGGGACTGCACTCAGGTGTCAGTATTGATTTTTCTTGTGCTCAAGTCCAGGAGCTGTACTTGAACTCACAACCTTCAGACTCAGAGATAAGAGTGCTACCAACTAAGACACAGCCAATATGCATTGGTGCTGTTTGCAATTGTCCATAAGTCCTTAAGATCATAAGACATAGGAGCAGAAATTAGGCCATTTGGCCCATCGAGTCTGCTCCGCCATTCAATCATGGCTGATAAGTTTCTCAACCCCATTCTCCCGCCTTCTCCCCATAACCTTTGATCCCCTTACCAATCAAGGACCTATCTATCTCGGTCTTAAATACACTCAATGATCTGGCCTCCACAGCCTTCTGTGGCAATGAATTCCATAGATTCACCACCCTCTGGCTAAAGAAGTTTCTCCTCACCTCTGTTCTAAAAGGTCTTCCCTTTACTCTGAAGCTGTGCCCTTGGGTCCTAGTCTCTCCTACTAATGGAAACATCTTCCCCACATCCACTCTATCCAGGCCTTTCAGTATTCTGTAAATTTCAATCAGATCCCCCCTCATCCTTCTAAACTCCATCGAGTATAAACCCAGAGTCCTCAAACGTTCCTCATATGTTAAGCCTTTCATTCCTGGGATCATTCTCGTGAACCTCCTCTGGACCCTCTCCAGGGCCAGCACATCCTTCCTGAGATACGGGGCCCAAAATTGCTCACAATATTCTGAATGTGGTCTAATTGTGTCCTTAAAAAGTAAATTAAAATGACCTAAAAGGATGGGACTGAGGATGGTGCATTTTGTGTCAGATATCAGACTGAAGGTGGGGGAGCAAACCTGCTTTAATCAGTTATGATAAACTTCTTGGTGAGAGATCTCAAACTACACTGTGCTCATCTCAATCAAGAAATCCCATTATCTGCCAGTTACTCGGTTTGATAGCACGGCTCAACAGGGTGCAAATAATCAGTGCAGATTTGTTTATTAACAGCGCGGATGGGAATAAGCCATTACACTGGGCAACTGATTTGTGAGATTTCAGAATTAATTTGACAAGCATTGATAAGTTGCAGGAGTTTGGCACTTGCCAAAAAGAAAAAAAGAATGATTCATCCCTGAATTTGTTACAGCTCCAGAGAATGCTAATTTATTTTTGACAAGTTTTTTAGGCCACCAGAAGTTCATGGGTCATCGTGGAGTGGATTCGCAGGAAATTCGACCAGCTTATTGCTTCCCTGCATTCCAGTTAGATTTTTACTGAGCCTTGCACCCCCCCCTGTCATTTTGTGTGCAATATTATTATGATCCCTGTAGAGACCAATACCCTTTAAAAAGATACGTGGATTTCCAGTGACTGTCTGGGAGGATCATTATAAGGCATTTAATGTCATAAACAAACTAAAGGCATCATTGTCTTTGGAACTCTCTTCCCCAGAGAGCAGTGGAGGCAGGGTCGTTGAATATTTTGGAAGAGGTGGATAGATTGTTGACTAACAATGGTTATCACGGGTAGGCGGGGATGTGAAGTTGAGGCCGCAATCAGAATCTTAATGAATGGCAGAGCAGGCTCAAGGGGCTGAATGGCCTCCTGATTCATATGTTCACATTTGATATGTTTTGAACTTTCACCTTTCCTCTGGCCTTTTCTGAGATCATTGGAGACAGCAGAACTTTATCTGCAATCAGATCATCCCCTAGCATGAAACCAACACTATTAATAGGCAACTTCAACAAGGTCCTTCCAGTTACTATATGAGAAATTAAACTGCAGCCTGAATATTACAGGGTGGGTGGGGCTTGGTGGATGGCTCACCACCCCCACCCCACACACCACCCCACACCCCCACCCCCAACCCCACCACCCCACTCCCACCCCCATCCCACATCCCACCCCCACACCCCCACCCCCACCCCCACCCCACACCCCACCCCACACCCCCACCCCCACCCCATACCCCCACCCCCACCCCACACCCCCACCCCCACCCCCATCCCACATCCCACCCCCATACCCCCACCCCCAACCCCACCCACATCCCACATCCCCACCCCCACCCCACACCCCCACCCCCATCCCACATCCCACCCCCACACCCCCACCCCACACTCCCCCCCACCCCCACCCCACACCCCCAGGAAAGAAGTCTTCATGGAGCTGGCCTGCTCCATGCCGGCCACCCCCGCAGCCCATAGCGCAATGCGGGTGGGGTGATCCAGGGCCAAGTGGGATCTCCATCCCTCACGGGGGAGGAAGTCCCACCCTCGGGAGCAGCCGGCCAAACTCCATCAGTCCCGGCAGTGCCGAGAGCGCATGAGTGTGCCCTGCTGGGACTGCAATGGGAATAAGAAGAAGGAGCAATGGATCTCAAGAAACTGGTCAGTCCAGGGTCTTGGTTAGGGAGGGTCTGGGCAGGTTAGGAAAGGGGTTGGGGGAGTGGGGTTGGTGGGCTTAAGGCTGCAGGCATGTAGGAAGAAGGGGGGGTTTCTATCTTAGGGGGGCTACCTCCTGATCCGCCAAGGGCAGCCCCCACTTCCTTCCCACCCTTTGAAGAATTTATTTTAAAAACCGGGCCGTGCACTCTTGCCCAACTGCCCACGCCAAATATTTCATGGCGTGGGCAGTGTATGATCGGGGTTAATTGGCTTGGTAACAAGCCTAATCGGCCCTTGGTTACCTATTTAAATATGGTGGGCAGGCTGCCGATCTCAGCACCTGCCCACCCCCCATGTTATGAAGGTACGCTCGGGGGTGTGTGGGAAGGTGATGGGGTGAGCACACTTAATGCAGCCCCACATTTTAAATTAATCTCATGCAACAGAGCGATTAAACAACCTCGATTAGTACCTTTCATCAATGCATTCCTAAGCAGCATAGCCTCTGAAGGGAGATTTGTATCATCTATTGCCACCATTTTCACTAATAGTAAACACATCTGAAGCTACTGGTTTGTCACCAGCACCACCTAATGATGTGATATTTCCTATAGTCAGGCCAAGCCTGCTCACAAAATCCTACCGTTTTTGGATTTCCAGCACCCTGCCTCCACATGGTCTCTCTATGGCAAAAGCAATATGCTGTCCCCCTCAAATCATGCTTACTGTCATTTTTTTACCATCCTGAGGACCCTCTGCATCTTCTGAAATGCCCATCATTGTAATTAGTGTCCTGGTCATTATCACTTCTGTGATCTCTCCAACTTCTGTGTGGCTTCGAAAACAAAGTTTTGCTGCCCCCTATGTGTCAGTGGGATAGATTGCAACCATCAGTCATAACATCAGCTTCTCTTATCTTCGAAACGTTATGGTCTTCCAGGCGGGAGCTTAAAGGGAGACTGTTTTAAAATTCTTCCATTAACAACACCTCTTTAAATGTTCAAAATCTTGCTCAAGCATCATTGCCCTATACCATTTATGAAATACTATTTCTGTTTATCTCGCAAATTCTACAAAAACCTGTTTGTCTCTTCCTCAGATTTCTAAACTTTTTCACACAAACTTCGAATAGACCTCCAACCCATTCCCTACCAAAATACTTTGTAATAGAATTGTTCAAATTTATCTTGCCCATTGTAATTTAAATGAGACAAAATAAAGCTTGCGCTTTGAATTTAGTGAATACTCCTTGCCAAATCAAACCCAGGAGTTGCAGGTGATTCATTTTCAAGACTGCCTTCTATTCCTTGTTCACGTAATCAAAACCTTTCTTTGTCCAGTTCAACGTTTCTTGGCTTCCCTCTCTCTTTGCAATTCAAGGCTTTCCCTTTCAAATTTTTCCTTTTCTCATTTCTCTTGAGTTCAAGTTTATGCATTTCTCTTTCTTCCTCACTTCTTTTGCATTTAAGTCCTAAAGTGTTTTCTTTCGCAAATTCCATTTGCTTCATTTGCAACTGAATCCTGGCTCATTCAACCTGCATTTTATCTGGATTGGTCTTTTTCCCCCTCAAGTTTCAGATGTTGAGCTAATACCTCAAAGATTTCTGCCTTTTCAGTCCCCAACTTCTCTGCCACTGCCTTCAAATTAACTTTTGTTAACTGTTACTGGGCACTGAAGTGCAGGCCAACTCGCTCGAGGAATAAGTTTTGCAATAGGCATAGGGCACAATCACCCCAGATTTGCGCTCAGTGTGGTAGTGGGCGTGAAAAAAGATGTTTTACCCATTGGCCGCAATGACAGGTTTTTGAGCTGTATCTTTCCATTCCCAGCGCATCCCACCTCATTAATAATGCATTCACAGGAACATGCTAGATCACTAGCAGGGTGCCCTCTGGTTCACCCGCCCCGTCATCATCTCAGGCCTTCAGTAATCCGGGCGCCATATTTTAAGGGCTCCTCTTCACCCTTGAAGGGATCGGAAGCAGCTGGAATGTCATAGCTGCCAAAGGGCTAAAACATCCTGCCCCCAAATTTAGTGGCCCTTCCCTTGGGCGCCTACTGGATGCAGTAGAGGCGTGCCACAAAGTCCTCTATCCCCGATCTGGGCAAAGACCAGCAAGTAAGGTCACCAATCCAGCAAAAAGGCAGTGGTCAGTATCAACACCTTGCAAAAGAGGACAGCCACCCAGTGCCAAAAGAGGATAAATGATCTGCTCTGTTCTGCCAGGGTAAGTCACTCTTCTCATTACTCTCAACTCACATACTCACAAACCCATCGCACATCCACACGGATCTCACTCACTGCCGGTTCAAGGGATATCACCATTCTCTCTCCCACACACGCCTTCATCTCCCCTGCAAATCGTGTCCTCATCCCATCCATGCCACCACTCACCACCTTCACATGCCAGGCGTCCTTCTCATCTGGCCTGGCAGGTGTCCTGCTTACGCTCTCTCCACCTGTATTCAGGACAAGCTGGCACACAACAAAAGGGAGAGGTTGCAGACTGGTGGAGGAATGCCCGACATCAATGTCCTCACAGGCTTTGAAATTGGAGTCATCCAGCTGGCCAGCAACGATCTGGAATGTTCCTGTGCTTGGCAGTGCTCAACCAAGTGAGGATCCAGCAGTGCAACATCTATTAGACAATGATGCTGTGAGTGAGAACCCCTGTTGCGCAGTCTCCTGCCATGCACTAGTTATCTCTCCTTGCTTTTGCAGGCTGTCATTACGTGGCAGATGATGTGTGCCAGGCGGACCGAATCCATGAGGCAAACTTGGTCACGCTATCACAATGGTTTTCTAATTTGTGTTTATTATGAGAAGTGTGCACTGAATTCAGAAGTAATAATTCCACCAAGACCTTTAGAAATTTGAAAAATAAATTAAAATATTTATTAACAAAGTATAAAAGATTTCAAGTACATACTTAAGACTACAATTACTATTATGTTAACTCCTAAAATTCCTAATTAACCTTGCTCCCAGTTACACTCCCTTTAAGGCAACAGTCCGAAATAGATTTTAGATTTTAAACAGACTCAGCAAGTTAGCACAAAACCTGGGACAATGGAATTCCAAATGGCTTTTCTCTACCTCCAGTTCAGTTGGACAACAGACTTATGCACAAATGCTGGAGGCTTCATTAAGGCTTTTCACACACTCCTCCTCCTCAGTCAGGTCCTCCCCCCATTGCAGCGCCAGGTTGTGGAGCGTACAGCAAGTGACGATGATGCGTGACACCCTCTGGGGACTGTATTGCGCGCTTTACTGAACCTGTTGAGGCACCAGAGCCCCATTTTCAAAATGCCTATCATTTGCTCCACCACAGTGAGCCATCACTTGTAGGTGCCTCGCAAGACCCAGGATCTATAGACAGTGCCTGTGATTTCTACAGATGACTGAGAACCAGTGTCGCTGAAGACTGCACATGCCCAGAGAAGCAGTTGGTGACATATGCCACCAGCTGCAGGATTTGGCACCATGGGGACACGGAACCATCCACTGCCAGTGGCCGTGAAAGTGAGCACAGTGCCAGTGGATCCTTCCAGGGCTCCTCAGGTGAACTGTCTGGGATCTTGCAAGCCTCCATGCACAAGGGTACCCAGAAGGTCATGGATGCCATCTTTGCAAAGATGCAGAAACATTGCAATTCGGCCGGGATCAGGGAAGCAAAAACGTTAGGACTTGCCCAGATCTCAGGTTTTCCACAGGTGCAGGGTGCCATCAACTGCACTCAGGTGGCGTTTAGATCTCCGTGGCAACAAACAGTCAACTACATCGACCGCAAGGGCTTCATCTCACTGGATGTTCATCTGGTGTGCGACCACCACAAACACATCCTGCAGGTCTGCACCTGTTTCCCAGGGACCATCCATGGCTCCTCCATCCTCAGCAAGCCTCAGATCCCTGACATCTTCCAGGCTCCAGAAAGGCTGCAGAGTTGGCTCCTCGGGGATGTGGCATTCCCCGGCACGTGCTCGAGTATTTCCTTCAGTCTGTGCAGCAGCCTCAGACTGCAGCTGAGAGACGGTATAATGAGGCTCATTCTGCAACCCGGACTGCCAAATCCTGCAGCTGGTGGCATATGTGACCAACTGCTTCTCTGGGCATGTCTTCAGCGACATTGTTTCTCAGTCATCTGTAGAAATCACAGGCACTGTCTATAGATCCTGGGTCTAGCGAGGCACCTACGAATGATGGCTCACTGGAGTCTTCAGCTGCGTGTGCAGCAAATCCTGCCGTCCCTTCATCTTGATGGAGGTGCACCTCCCTTTGCCGAGCCAGGCACCTCCGATGCTCTCTCCTTCTTCTCTGCTCTCTGTAAGCCATCAGGCAGGCCGCTAAATCACCAGGCTCCATGATGCTGATGTTCTCCTCCTGCAGGATCAAAGAAAGATGCATGAGTTAGCGTATCTGTCCTAAGAACCTCTCTTGGTTATGTCTGAAGGCCCCTTCATGCATGCAGAAGAGTGCTGTTGGCCAGTTGGATCGCCAGTGTGTAATGCGCTCATTGGGTGTCTGAAATCCCACCCACCTCCGCCCCACTCCACCTGACCGATTGGCAGCAACTTTGCCCACTGGACTGCATCCTGTGCTCTCAGCTCAGGCACAGGCATTCTCCTAACCCGCACTGCAAGGCTGCACTGTTAGCTTGAACCATGAGAGATACTGGTCCAAACCTGAATAAAGACATTGCAAAGGGCTGTGAGCGTCTCCACCAGTGACTGCCCCATGGTCACCTTTCACAAGGGGATTGTATAACTTGCCCCGTCGGACAATTGTTCTGCTGCCCCCTGAAACACACATTAATTTGCAGTCGGTGCCTGAGAGGTGAAAAATTCTAGAGCATACTTATGCGCTGCTTGAGTGGGTAGAAATGCTTCACAGCCCCGACTCCAAACACGTCAATGGAGCTGCAGCTGAACGGTCTCAGCTGTGGGAGAATGCTCACTTTGGACAAACCTTTCCAAATGCTTGGCCACTACCCTCACCAACAAATACCTCCCCCCCATCCTCTGGCATGTGCTTGAGTATTCCCTTCAGTCTGTGCTACCTTGTCCCTCACAGCATCAAAACTCCCCCTGCCCCATTCCACCCCCCCTCCCACCCTGGCCTGACCCACACTGGAGCCCTTGCCCAGGCACCGCACTGAAAGCCAGCCGGGAAAAATCGACTTGCCTGTGTCTCCCACGAGTGTGCGGTGCCTTTTGGATGTCCTACGGGTGATGCTCGCGAGTGCGGCACAGGGTTGTGTACACTCACCTCCGAGTTCCCCTCGAAATTCAGGTCCCCAGGTACACGCCTTTCAAAGATGGTCATGAAGTAGACTGTTCTGAAGTCACACCAACGTGGGCAGTAAATTTGGTGTGGGGGATGATTCCAGTGAATAATGGGCTTATAATGAGATGCTAAAATATTGAAATTAGATTCCCGATGTGTGGTGGTGGGACATGCGGCCCACCATTGACGGGCGGAGTGCACGATCTCAAACTGGCTTCACCACAGCGTGAAACCGGGTTTTGGCTTTCTCGCCATAGTGTCTCCCACCTCCCCCCCTGCCCGCCATGACACCCGGCGCCAATGGGACTGGAAAATTCCGGCCATAGTCACGTTAATGTTAAATGCAGCAAAAGTCAGCGTGAGATCATGTTTGTTTAACTCATCCCAGTGTACTGGTCTCAGCCTGTAGATTCGAAAACAATCTGCCCCCTCCCCCACCACAAACTTTAACCACCAAACCATGCGTGCCTGTTGTCGGGCAGAGTTCAGAATGGGTCACATGACACCCCCCCTCTTCATTCCCCCACTTTACCCTAAAATAGAGACAGTCCCAAATCATAACAATCTTCTTCAATTTGTATTGGTAACAATATGCCTAACAATTGAAAAAAAATATCAAACACATTTATGAAAATATTTCACCATCCTGAAAAATGCTGAAGAAGGACTTCATATTCTCAGTTAGCTGGACACAAAGATTTATGTTTCCATATAAAGCAAGCATGTAGAAAAACATTCATTTTATCATTCCCAATTTGGTACACTATATTGAGCAATTACAAATGAGTGGAGAATGTACCCACTAGTAAAGAGACATGGCACAGGGAAATCAAACTGTAATTTGGGAATATGTTAATACTGCACCAGAAGGATTCTCATCTGTTGTATTAGATGAGTGTTGTTATAATAGCAATTAGATTTGGATGAACATGACAATGAATGTGAATGAAGTGCTGGCTGTTGGAACAGTTATAAACATCCAGGAGCATCTGTTGTGAGTTCCAGCCTGGTCTGCTCTGCCTATTCTTCACCTTGTATCGTCATGTTATTTATTCTCCAACCAATGAGAAAAAAGGCAAAATCATAGGTAATTTCTCACCAGCGTCAATAAAGAATTACGTTGTACCTTTTCAAATATTGACAAACATTTACAATTGATGGCATAGCTGGAGTTTAATGTATGAGTGATAAATATGCTTTTTCTACAGAAAGGCTGGTAGAAATCTGGAATCCTCTTTGTCAAGAAGATGCTGGGACAACTAGAAATATTAAGATTGATTCCGGTCAGGTGGAGGTATCAGTCGATATGGAGCTCAGGTGGTTAAATAGAATTGATCAGCCTGATATGAGCGAGTGGTAGAACAAGCCCAATGGATAGATTGCCTTTCTCTTATTCCTGTGTCTATAGGTTCAGTCGTCCCTGTGATTAAGTGTGTTTGTATTTTGTTGATTCTAAATATCAGTTTCAATAATTCATTTTATTAAACAACTCATATTGATATAGTGGCTTTAACATAATACAAATATCACAAGGTATTTCAAAGGAGGAATTTCAAACAAAATTAGACACTGAGCCACATAAGAAGATATTGGAAAAGATGACAAAAAAGCTTGGTTATACGGGTAGGTTTTAAGGAATGTCTGAAAGTAGGGGAGAAATATGAGGAGGTTCAGGGTGTAAATGTTAGGGCTTAGGGTCTTACACAGCTGAAAGCATGATCGCCAAGGGCGCAGCGATTAAAATCGAGGCTCTGCGAGAGGCCAGTGTTAGAGGAGTGCAGACTTCTTGGAAGGATGTGGGGCTGGAAGAGATTACAGGGATAGGAATTGGTTTTAAAACAAGGCAACAGAATTCTCTGTCACAGATGGACAACTGCAATTGACAAGTATTTGAGTGTAAATGCTGCCATGATCATCTTTCAGTTGTAGTTTACTGGGTATGCCAAACCTGATTAGTCTGGTCAATCAGTTTTATAAATTGCTGTTTTAGTGGATTAAGGCATTGCCGTTAGGTCTAAATTGTTATGTTTCCTTTCTGATGTGGGTGAAACCTGAAAACCCATTACAATGTCACTAGTGTAGATCTTTTATTGGCAGTTTGAGAAGAATTGGTCCGAACTGGTTGACAGTCTTTGTTGACAGACATGTTATATTAGATTGCTTAACTGTGTGGTGTAGTTCAATCCACGAAGCACGGTGTTTAACCCAGAGAGTGTTTAGTGAGCACCCTGTTTCTCACTGTTATTGTCTTTTTCCTGTGCAGCAAGTGCTTCGTTTAATTTTGACAGCATTGCACTACAAAACAGGACACTGTGCAGTAGCTTTAGATACCACCTCAATTGGTTTGCTGCAAGCATTTCCCAGCTGTTTTGTTAATATCACACAGCTTCACATTACATCTGCCACACGGACTCAAATGGGAAGAAAAAAAGTAAGGAGCAATTCCTGTTAAGTTTTTAATGGTTATTGATCATATACCTAATTGGTACCCAGTGAGATACCCGTTGCTAAAATTGCTTATTTAATTCTGATTGATGTCATACTTTAGGATCTAAATATCTAGAAATTGTTATAGAACTATGCTTATTTATAAAACTTAGTACTTAAAGAGTTAGTGGAAAAACCTATTAGAGACAGATATTTCCGCCGGCAAAGAATTTATGTTAGGAGTGAAATGACTCTGGGCTAACGCACATATTAAAAGGCAGGTTGTTCTCCTTTAATTGGGTACCAATTAATCAGCTGGTTGAAGCACAGAGAAGTAAATCAGGTAGATTCTGTTCTAGGTCTACAACCTTTTCCATCAATTTTCCTCCATCTGTCCAGCTCAGGTGATTAATCACTTAGTGCAAAAGAGGATGATCTGCCCAGAAATTGAGACAGATTCTGTGGTGTTGTCCAGATATGGGATAGGAGCAGGAGTAGGCCATTTGGCCCCTCAATCCTGCTCTGCCATTCAATAAAATCGTAGCTGATCTGATTGTGGCCCTAACTCCACTTTCCTGCCTGTCCCCCATAACCCTTGACTCCCTCGTAGAGAAAAAAAAAACCATCTAAATAAGAACAGCATTTATAAATGACTATAACATTTCACTCCTTGGTTCTTGCTCATGATAGGAGATGTGTCTGTAATCAATTCATTTGCAGTTTACCTTTGCAAAGTTCAGGTCATAGATGCGCGGTTTTACTATGCCAGAGGAGGAGGCCATAAATTAATAAAATTTAAATTCTTAAAACGAACTGACTACCAACTCCCGACTCTGCAAGGGCTCAACATTAAAATCATCCTTCACGGGCTAATAACACGTTTGAGCTGCTGGAAGTTAATGGCAGAAGAATTTGCTGTTGACTCCACAACCCATGCAGGTTGAAAATTAAAGGACTCAAAGGACATTTGAATTGAAAAATAATATTTCCTGAACCGACCTGCCTACTACCAAATTAGGCCGGGATTTTCCGTGGTCACCGATGCCGGGTGTATTCGGTGGTGTGAGCGGACAATACGGCGCGATCGGTTTCACGACGGCGTGAAACCAGTTTGTGATCGTCCGCTCAGCCTGCCGATGGTGGGCAGCATTCTCCAGACGTCAGGAACCTCATTGTAATACATCAGCATATCATTATTAGGCCTGCCTACCAGAATCGTACCCCACTGCTGGATCATCCGTCCACGTCAGCGGGAAAGCACGCGGGTGTAGAACACGTCTTGACAACTGTGCAGCGCAGAAGACGGGACTTATCGCCAGGGCCTTGCTCACATCGCGGACACCCGAGGAGCAGAAGGTGCCGGAGCTCGACACCAGCGACACACTGGAGGAGCGTCCATGGCTTGCTGGGTGGATTCTCATGGACATGGCTCTGCTGTGAAGCAGCGCACAGAGCTTGGATAGTCACCGTTGATGCTCACAATGGGTGATGGTCGAGGGGGTGGGAGAGGAAGGGCTAGGATCGGCTGGTAGAGGCAGAGGTGTTGGGGGGGTGGGTTGAGGTTGAGGTTGGTGGGGGGAATGAAGGTGTCGGTGGGGGAAGTTGGGAGGGGGGAGGGAGAATGGGGAGGGGATGGGGTGACCGGGGAGAAGACAGCTAAAGGGGCGGTGGGTGTAAGGTGGGGGTGAAAGGTGCAAGGGAAGGAGTGTGGAGAGGGGAGATTGTCCAGGGGGAGGAAGGGGTGCAGAGAAGAGAGGGTGTCCAGGGGGAGGAAGGACTGTGGCGAGGGGAGGGAGTAAGTGTGGAGGAAGAAGTAAGAGCAGAGGAAGGAGTCAGGAAGGGGCCGGTTGCTCTCTCTGCAGTGATGAGTCTTCCAGGCTGCTTATTTCCAGTTCTTCAATGGAGGAGGTGTCCTCTTGGCTGCAGATGAGGATGTGGATGGAGCTGAGGGACTGGCTGGCTGAGGGTGTCGGTCCCTTGGCAGAGCTCCCTGTGAACCAAAGTAGAGATAATTAGTGCCTGGCAGCAGAGTCATAAACAGGAGAGAGAGGCACTCACAGTTACGTTGAGGGAGGGATGATGTGGTGCAGGATCCTCATGAGGGTGTTCACTGCCGACCTCACCATCACCACAGGCACGGTCCACATCCTCACCAGTCAGCACGATGGCACGCTCCTCAAAGTGAGTGAGGGGCCTAATGTTGGCCACACCATCCCCGGTTTGGGATCTCTTCCTGCTGATGTGAGGCAGATTCTTCTGCATGAAAACATGTCTTTGGGACATACGGCCTACATACCTAGCGTCACACTGGCACTGAAATTTATATAACACATTACTCATTTGCTTCCACAAAATTTTAACAACTAAGAGATCATAGGCACTAGAGATAACTGAGAGATCAATTGTTTCCATTTTTTTTATGTCCTCAACATCTATCATGCCTGAAACAAAAACAGAAAATTCTGGAAAAACTGAGCAGGGCTGGCAGCATCTGTGGGGTTAACGCTTCAGGCCTTTTTGACTTCTTCAGAGCAGCACTGAAGATGAGTCATAGATGAAGATGAGAAACGTTAATTCTGTTTCTCTCTCCACAGATGATGTCAGACCTGCTGAGTTTTTCCAGCACATTCTGTTTTTATTTCAGATTTCCAGCATCCGTGGTATTTTGTTTTTATTTTATCTAACATTCCAGCCTTGGTGAGGAAACTATTCTCTTTACAGCGAGCTCTGGTACTTCCAAATGCAAAGGGCATAAATTATTCAGAAGCGATTCCTGAATGTTCTGTTAACATTGGTTAGGAAACTATGGATCAATTTTAACAAAATCAAAATTCTTAATTAGAATATGCATTCAGTCTGATTCACTACGCCACAAATCCCACACAGCCTATGACATCAATGATATCGCAATTTGGTTCACTCCACATGATATCAAGAAATGGTTGAAGGCACTGGATACTGCAAAAGCTATTGGCCCTGACAATATCCTGACAATAGTACTGAGCACCAGAACTTTCCACGCCCCTAGCCAAGCTATCCCAGTACAGCTACAAAAGTGGCATCTACCCAGCTATGTGGAAAATTGCCCAGGTATGTTCTGTACATAAAAAGCAGGACAAATCCAACCCGGCCAATTACCGCCCCATTAGTCTACTCTCCACCATCAGTAAAGTAATGGAAGTGGTCATCAACAGTGCTATCAAGCGGCACTTGCTTAGCAATAATCTGCTCACTGATGCCCAGTTTGGGTTCTGCCAGGGCCATTCAGCTCCTGATCTCATTACAGCCTTGGTTCAAACATGGACAAAAGAATGAACTCCCGAGGTGAGGTAACAGTGACTTCCCTTGACATCAAGGCAGCATTTGACCGAGTGTGGCATCAAGGAGCCCTAGCAAATCTGGAGCCAATGGGAATCGGGGGGAAACTCTCCGTTGGTTGAAATCAAGCCTAGCACAAAGGAAGATGTTTGTGATTGTTGGAGGTCAGCTCCAGGACATCACTGCAGGAGTTCCTCAGGGAAGTGTCCTTGGCCCAACCATCTTCAGCTGCTTCATCAATGACCTTCCTTCCATCATAAGGTCAGAAGTGGGGATGTTCGCTGATAATTGCACAATGTTCAGCACCATTCATGACTCATCAGATACTGAAGCAGTCCATGTCCAAATGCAGCAAGACCTGGACAATATACAGGCTTGGGCTAACAAGTGGCAAGTAACATTTGCGCCACACAAGTGTCAAGCAATAATCATCTCCAACAAGAGAGAATCCAAACATCGCCCCTTGATGTTCAATGGCATTACCATCACTGAATCCTCTAATATCAACATATTGGGAGTTACCATTGACCAGAAACTGAACTGGACTAGCCATATAAATACTGTGGCTACAAGAGCAGGTCAGAGGTTGGGAATCCTGCGATGAGTAACTCACCTCCTGACTCCCCAAAGCCTGTCCGCCATCTACAAGGCACAACTCAGGAGTGTGATGGAATACTCCCCACTTGCCTGGATGAGTGTAGCTCCCACAACACTCAAGGAGGTTGACACCATCCAGGACAATGTAGCTCATTTGATTGACACCACACCTACAAACATTCACTCCCTCCACCACCAATGCACAGTAGCAGCAGTGCGTACCATCTACAAGATGCACTGCAAGAGCTCAGTAAGGCTCCTTAGACAGCACCTTCCAAACCTACAACCACTACCATCTAGATGGACAAGGACAGCAGATAGATGGGAACATCACAACCTGGAAGTTCCTTTCCAAGACACTCACCATCCTGACTTGGAAATATATCGCCGTTCCTTCACTGGCACTGGGTCAAAATCCTGGAATGCCCTTCCTAACAGCACTGTGGGTTTACCTACACTACTTGGACAGCAGCGGTTCAAGAAGACAGCTCACCATTACTTTCTCAAGGGCAACTAGGGATGGGCAATAAATGCTGGCCCAGCCAGCGAGGCCCATATACTGAGGATGAATAAAAAAGATAGATCTGAAAGACGGATTTGGGTTATAAGCCATGGGAACAAAATAGAAAGGCTTAACGGCCGTGGTCTCGAATATATGCAATTGGGGGTGGACTCCATAAAAGTATATAAAATATGAAATGGCACAAGTACTGTAAACTCAGGTTATTACTTTAAAACAACAAGAAACCAGAGCCAACGTCTTTCAACGGAAGCTAATACAAAGTAGGTTAAGAACAGATTTCAGGATGAAATAATGCACTCAAAACAGTGATAAAAGGATAATAATACACCAGGGTGAAGGTAATAGAGTCAAAATTGTCCTACTTTATTCCAAATTCAATTAGTTGCTGTTAGAGCCATTAATATTCTTGAGGGGTCCGCTTCAGTGTGTGTAAAGGCATCTTTCCCATTCCTCACTGTTCTCATGTTTTTAGCATCTTATGATTGGAAAAGAAACAGTCTCTGCGCTAGCCTTGAGGTTCTGTTTAAAATCCTAACCCAATTCTCAGCAAGAATGAGTTATTGAGCAAAGGTGGCCCTATCTTGTTACAAATTGATATCATGCTTCAATAACTAATAAGCAGACTATGTGGGAAATAAACATTTCAAACTGGTGCAGTAGGGATGGCTTCTCAAAAGTTGACTCTGAGTCTTTCATGGAGCAGAATAGAGAGGGCTGGATTTTCACCGAGACCGGATGATGCCAGAGTCCTTTTAGAATGGCCGGGACCTGATTCCGAGATTCCTAACCCCATTCCTGGTGTTCCTGATTTTTGGGAATGCCTTTTAAGGGTGCAAGTTGCCTTGGGTTGTGAGCCTGCACCCTGTACTCCCTACCAGGCTGGCTCCATTGCGAGGATAGGCATATCCTTGTCTTCAGTCATTTTCAGGGAGTCAGACCAGCTTTTCAATGAATCATGGTTCACAGCCTCTTAGAGGTGTCGTGAATCATAGTCTACAAGAGGACAGCTTTTAAAAGGTTAGTTCAAAAGGTCCTCCTCATGCCCCTGCCACCCCCACCACCACCCACACCCCCTCCAATTCCCAAGTGTGTCCTCTCAAACAACTCCTCTTGGTCCTCATGCCCTATGCCAAGGTATGTCCCAGAAACAACCCCAATGGCCTCTCATGCTACACCTGCCAAGCTATACCCCTCCTCCCACCCTTATGGCCCCCCATGATCCCAATGCCAAGCTGTGGCACTTTCATGCCCATTGACCACTGTACACTGTATAGAATCAATGAACCCTACAGTGACAGTTGGATGTGTAAAAAAAAAGCTTTTTAAAAAAGTCATTCATTCATAGCTTTAAAAAATAACATTTTAGAACAGGGCAATAAGGGTGTCAATCATCCCGGCCATTTAAAGTTTCAATACTTGAAACTGCAAGCACTTGAAATATCTTAACCTTGTGTAAATAAACATTGTGCAATTGACAGCAGAGGTCAGGGAGCCACAGCTGTCCATCAAGCAATGTTTCCTCTGGGGCTCAGGTGTTTTAGTACTCTAATGGATGTCTGGGCTCTCAGCGAAGAATACATAATGCAGCTTGTCTGAGAGCCCAGAAATCCATTAGTCTGTTGAAACACCTTTAGAATGGTTGATGCGATTGTTGAAGGCTAAATATGGCGTTGAATGCTTCACTATCTCTCCATATACCTTCACAAAAAAATATAAATGACATAATCATTTCATAAAATATTAAGGCTACCCAAACAATGATTAAACAAAAGCAAAATGCTGCAGGTGCTTGAAATCTGTAATAAAAATACTAAATTCTGGAAATACTGAGCAGGACAGGAGGCATCTGGAGCAGAAGGCAGGCTAAACTTATCAGCTCTGTGGTCTTGTTGTGTTAGTCTTGTTCTTTACATTCACCTATAAGGCATTTAAGCCATTATTTTAATTGTTAAAACATTTCATAGTCTCTCAGTAAGACAGAATAAGATAAAGTGGGAGGAAAAAGCTTGATTTTAATGGGGAGAGAATAGAGGTCAAAGAAAGGAAATGCTACAGCTGAAAGCGAGCATAGGAGGGACAAGATAGGAACAGTCACAGGAGCAATAATCGTAGTCACAGGATGGAATTTTCCATGCCTCTGGCATCGGGTGTCAGGGCAGGCGGGAGCGGACAATATGGCGAGAAGACCAAAAATCAGTTCCATGACGTTGTGAAGCCAGTTTGCAATTGTCCGCTGCGCCTGTCAATGGCGGGTCACGTTTCTCATCACTGCCGCATGTCCGAAATTTCATCATAATACAATGGCATATCATTATAAACCCAGATTACAGCAATCATCCCCCCATGCTGGTTCATACAGGCACATCGGTGTGATTGCACGCTGATGTGTTTCACAGCTGAACATAAGCGACGTGCACCTGGTGAGCTGCACTTCACTTCACAGTCATCAGCGCCAGGCTTCGCAGGCAGCACCACATCACTTTTAGGGGGGGCTCACGGGCAGGTCTCTACCTACCAGACCAGCCATAAGGCAGGGGTGGATTTTCAATGGCTGCAGGGCTAGGGCTTGCTTGGGAAAGGGGGAGAAGTGGCTTCAGGCAAGGGAAGAGGCTGCAGGGCTAGGGCATAGCTGGGGAAGGAGGGTATCCCAGGGGATGTGTGGGGGGGGCACATGTTGATCTGTGCAAGTGGCCTCAAGATGGTGAGGGCTGAGGAGGCAGTCTCCAGAGGGGATGAGGCCAGATGGAGATGTGAGGGTGTGTGTGAGAGAGTGAGTGGTGATGTCCCTTGAGCTGGCAGTGAGTGAGATGCCAGTGAATGTGTGATGGGCTTGTGAGTGTGAGAGTTTAGAGAGATGAGATGGTTGCATTACCCTGGCAGCATGGATGAGATCATTCATCCTCTTTCTTCACTGAATGGTGAACGTTTTCTGTGCAGCGTTGGCGCTGACCACCTCTGCCATCGCCTACCAAGCCTGAATGGTGACACTGATGGGCCTCATGCGGCCAGAGCCGGGGTAGGGGACATCGTGGCAGCTCCAACGATGTCCAGAAGGCATCTTAGGGATGCGTCACTGAATCGGGGGCTGCAGTCTTCTTGCCTTTCAGGGCCATGTCTTCACCGGAATAGTTCGCGGCTGCACTTTAAGTGTGGCGCCCGGCATGAGGAAGCGGCGAGGTGATGGTCTGCCAAGTGGATTGGAGGTCCCCACCAGCGAAACGGCATGTTTGCCAGGAACGCGTGATTAATGAGGCAGCACGATACTGCGCGAAAACCCACCATTGCGGTCTGCGGGTAAAACGTCCTTTTTCCTGCCCGCTACCGCATTTAGTGCAAATCTGAGATGATTCTGCCCTTGGTAATAAAGTAGGGAATTAAAAGTATTGCAGAGGGAGATGGAGCAGATATCTGAAAGAGGAATAACTTATTAGATGACAAATATTTTTTATTTATCTTGTGCAAAGAAGTTGTTAGAGGGACCACTCCACGCATGAGAGCAGTGTTAAAATAGAGAATATCAGAGAGAATTGAGAATGGTGCAGGCAATTTACTCTGGCCTGGATTTTGTGTTCAGCAGCAAAGGCGCAGAGCTCAGTATTCATTCAGTTTACACATTATTTTGTGAGATTTTCTGCAGCAACCAATGATAATTGCAGAGCCATTTCAGCAAGGCGTCCTCTACAGGGAATCTGTGGCATATGTGAACAGAGATAGCAACAGCATGTCTCTTCAGCCAATCGGATTGAAGAATTCTTACTGAGCCTTGCATCATCTAAACCAGGAAATGCAGGTTGGAATAATTAATTCAATGTAAAAATCATTGACAGAAAGTGAAATAAAGGGGGGGACATGGTGTCTGCTTCAATCACTGCATTTCACAATCTCACCAGCTGCTGTATAAAAATGTTTCTTCTGCTCTTTGTCTTTAACCTCTGGATCCTTGTTCTAACCATCTCAATCACTACAAACATTCTGTTTCCATAAGACCATAAGACCATAAGACGTAGGAGCAGAAATTAGGCCATTCGGCCCATCGAGTCTGCTCCACCATTCAATCATGGCTGATAAGTTTCTCAAGCCCATTCTCCCGCCTTCTCCCCGTAACCTTTGATCCCTTTACCAATCAAGAACCTATCTATCTCGGTCTTAAATACACTCAATGACCTGGCCTCCACAGCCTTCTGTGGCAATGAATTCCATAGATTCACCACTCTCTGGCTAAAGAAGTTTCTCCTCATCTCTGTTCTAAAAGGTCTTCCCTTTACTCTGAGGCTGTGCCCTCAGGTCCTAGTCCCTCCTACTAATGGAAACATCTTCCCCACGTCCACTCTATCCAGGTCTTTCAGTATTCTGTAAGTTTCAATCAGATCCCCCCTCATCCTTCTAAACTCCATCGAGTATAGACCCAGAGTCCTCAAACGTTCCTCATATGTTAAGCCTTTCATTCTTGGGATCGTTCTCGTGAACCTCCTCTGGACCCTCTCCAGGGCCAGCACATCCTTCCTGAGATACGGGACCCAAAATTGCTCACAATATTCTAAATGTGGTCTGACCAGAGCCTTATAAAGCCTCAGCAGCACATCCCTGCTTTTATTTCCACTGACTCTGTCTCATCCCTTCCTAATTTTAAATACATTAATCAAAAATCACCCCTTAATCTCCTCTGTTCTAATGAAAGCATCCTGAAGTTTTTGAAAGAAATGTTTTGGTACAGTAAACGAGTATGGAGCCAAATTTAAGGCCACTATCGGGAACTGTGTGCATGTGATCAATACATTGAATTAATTGCAGTTGGAGTAATGCAAGCAAAGTCCCTGAAATTCAAGTAACAATTAGATTTGCAATGTCAGGATTTTATGGGGTTTTGGGTGTGAAAACTAAGATGTGATCTTGTAAAATAAAGCCATAGCAAAAGAATGTTTTCTAGTGCAGTCTATAGAGGAAGTAATGTGATGGTAATCAAACACCAAAATCTGGCTACAGGCTGTGGCTGATGGAAGGTAGACTTGGAAATTAAGTCATGAAAATTGCATAGCTCTTTTGGCAAATCAGTGTAAATCTGAATGCTCATTGGGATAGCCTAGGTTTCAAAATATTTACAATATATAAGATCAGAAATATTTCAAACAGTGACAGCAGTTAGTCAAAATATAAATACACTGATAATTGCTTAATGGTAAGAGAAAAATGTGATGATGTATTTAAAGTGAAAATTACTGTAGATCACATGCTGCTTAGGTATAGGAGCAAACAGAAATTGTCTGGAGGCTGGAGGAAGCCAGGTAGTGAGTAAGAGCACATGTTGCAATAGAAAGATATATAAGTTGAAAGCACAAGACATTCGCCAACTTTCTGACACAGAGTGCTACCAACTTAAGGAACACACTCACAAAAGAAGGAACTAAAGATAATGAGAAAAGGTGAATAGCATCAAATGGATAAAGAACAAGTTGCTTAAATATCCATGACATTATCTTTATTTATTCATGCAATTTCTTGCCTAATTTATCAGTTATTACTAAACCACTAAGAAAGCTACTTGAAAAAAATGGAATATGGCTTTTAACAAGTGACAGGGATTTTCAGGATTGCTAGAGGCAAAGGGAACTGCGTGACTACACCAGTGAAAACCCATAAAGACGCTATCAGTTTAGTAACGTGTAAAATGTTACTGCAGAGGGAACTAGAGGCTATCACATTTACCTCATTAGCATTTACAACAACTCAATGCAGCTACTCCCAAATAAAGAAAGAAATTGCAGCTGTAAAACTCGTGAGCAAGATGTTCCACTTGTGTTGGCAGATGGGGTGTTTTGCAGTGGAGAGTGATCATAAACTTCCAAGGACAATTATGACAATTTGTGAGGTGTCATCAAGACGACTGGACAAGAGACTTAAGAACTGGTTGACAGAATACAGGAAAGATGGAGAGTTGTATGTGCCTGCTGCATTGAATTGAAACTACCTACCTAAATGTGATGGAATTCTAAAAGGGCTGTAAAATATTCATTGGTATTAAATCATACTTTGGTCTGAACTTCCTCACCGATTTCAGCATATTAGTGGTGCATAAATGGGGCAGGAAATTCTCTGCGGCAGGAAAATCAGGTGGGAGTTGTTATCCATTCACTGTGTGTCATTAAAACATTTCACGCAAGTTTCCTCGCACTGCCTGAATCCCCCCTTCAATCCAGTCACCACTGGCCTCATTTAACAAGACAGGGCAAGGGTCAGTGGCTTAGCAATGAGCTGCAAGTTTCCTGAGTTTGTACTGCTAATGCACCCTGAGCAATTCACTCAAGGCAACAGCCAGAATGACAAGATCGAGACAGAGGTGTGGAGGTTGTGAGTTTGAAAAGTTTGTTGAATAATGATTTCTGCCGCTTAGAAATGCTATTTCAACCCATTGATTTTGCATTTATCTCAACAAATACCTATTCCTTACACAGTAAGTCCACCAGAAGATTTGCTCTGTGAGTGGAACTTAGTAAGGTCTTGTCATGAATGAGGAAGAGAAACAATGCAAGATAAAACAAAGGAGAATTAGGCCCACATTTAAAAAGGATGAAGCCCACCGGGTATTAACCCCTCTAACCCTCACCCCCAAACACACACTCACACAAACACACACAATATAAAAGCCACAACAGGTCAGATGAGGACTTCTCTAGGGAGATAGATATGAGTGACTTCTCTTTTCACTAGCTTCTGCTGGTAGGAAAACCAAGAAATCTTCCCCGCTCAGGCCCTCAGGGGTGTAATCAGAGGCAGAGAAGTGGGCAGAGGGTGGGCGGATGGGGGCAGCATGTTTAAAGAATTTTCTGGTGGGTACCTTTGCTGGCTGTTCAGAAGCACAGGCTAGAATTGGAGACTTTTGGAAGGGAGTGGGACATCAACATGTACACCTTCCAGCAGATTTTAACTGTCCTCTGGCTGGTGTGCGGGTGGTGGAGCCCACACGCTAGCGCTTAAAATGTCGCGCACAGCGTCCCAACGTCAGCGCGGGGCATCGCGATATTTCAGTTGGCGGACGCGCGCCCGCCATTAATTAAAGGCCTCGTTAAGGCCCTTAACTTGCCAATCGTTGACGATTTTGAGGGGCCCGTGCGAACTTCGGCTCGGTGCACGGGCCCAACGGGCAGGCGGGTAGGAGATTTTTTTTTACAAACCTCATCCAGTGGCGGGATGAGGTTTGATATCGGATTTAAAAACATTTAGTAAAGGTTTTGTTTATTTCATTAACATGTCCCATCTCGTGTGACATTTTCACATGAGGGGGAACATGTTAATTAATTTTTTCTTGTTTTATGTTTTATATTTGCCAGCCTTTCAGCGATCTCCCTGAAGCAACACTTAGCCTCAGGGAGATGTGCGGTCTTTCGTGCTCATGGTGAAACAGCGCACTCTGACAGGTGGGGAATCCACCCCCCCCCCGAACTCACAGGAAGTGCACAGCGCTTCCCGTCGGGCGTCACGCTGGGTGGGCCTTAATTGGCCCGCCCACTTAAAATGGTGGCAGGGCCCGTTTCGGCGGCAGCGATCGGCTGCCTGCCCACCACCGAGCCGGTGGGGCCCGCCCGCCCATCAAGGGCAAAATTATACCCCCGGTTTCTGCTGGACAGCAGAAATTGCTCTTTTGGTGCCTGGTACATATTCGCAGTTGTAATTACTTGGGTTTCTGAGTTAATTCTTCCTAGTCACAGGCAACACTGATTCCTGGGAGTATGTGAAGTGGATGTTTTGGTATCTGCACTACTTTTAAAATCTGGATGTTCATAAGTCTTGTCTTTGGCAATGTGTAAAGGAACAGATTCTCATGAGTCTCTCACTACGCTGTCAATGAGCTTAACACTTGATGCTCAGTTAATTCTGGAAAGGAAAGATGAGTTAGGGCCTCATGCTCATGGGTTTTACTGGTTTAACCACACAGGTGAAAGTGAGTTCAGATTTTAAATCTACCTAATGCACTTTCAGAAAACTCCTGCTGCTGATATTCGATAGAAATCCAGCCAAAAATGAGACAACTGCGTTAATTGTCTGTTCTTTCTTTGCCATTTTATTGCTGCAAATGAAGCAAGAAATCTTAAAATTAAACATTTATTGGTGTTTACCAGTTCTTATCTATCCTCCCCAGAAGGTATAAACCCTGTTCGTAATAGTGAAAGTGACAGTGGGCCTGGGAATACAATTGGAGAATAACTACAATATAGCAAGATCTAAAATGAATCAGTTAATGTGATACCCAGATCTGAAGTGGATTCTAATCCTAGCCCCTATTTGGTACCATTCTGGATCAGGTGTGCTTCTCAGGTGATCCTTCTCACATAAGTTTAAGAAAGACTGGACCCATAGATACTCAAATGGGTCTGAATAACTGATCTGACTCTTCCTGAAGGAAAGTAAACACCAGAGAATATTACTGTCCTCCAGATAGACCTTCTAAATAATTTTCAGCTAGATTGTAACAACCCAGATATTATAAGGGCCTGGGCATCGGAACACCACCACCTGCAATTTCCCCACAAAGTCACATACCATCCTGACCTGGAATTATATCACTGTTCCTGTCACTGGGTCAAAATCCTGGAACCCTACTCCTAGCTCTGTGGGTGTACCTACGCCACATGGACTGCAGCGGTTCCAGAAGGCAACTCACCACCACCTTCTCAAGGGCAATTAGGAATGGGCAATAAATGCTGACCTCGCCAGCGATGCCACATCCCATGAATGAAATTTTTTTAATATATTTAATAAATATCACAAGTACATTTGGAACATCCAAAATAATCCAAACACTTCAGCATTTTCATTATAATGAGAAAGAAAGGGACACATCACTTCTGGTTTCCCTCTCATCTGTTTCTCCTCACTATCCTCTCCTTCTCTCATCTGTTTTCTGTTTTTTTTAAAACTTCCAATTTACTTCTTTTTGATTTCCACTTTAATTCTTTCTCTAACTTAGTTCTACTAAAGACAACTATCTTTAAAGCTCTGCAGTTGCCTTTTCTCTTCTACCTCCCTTTAACCCAACGCTTCAACCCTCAAACTGGAAAGTTCAAGAAAAGTTTTATTGAAAACATAGGGTGGAATTTTCCCCCAACTGCACTCAGTGCAGTAGCAGGCGGGTAAAATGGAGTCCTACCCGCCGACAAAAATGATGGGTTTTCAAGCCGCATTGTCCCCAGCCCGCCTCATTATATATTCACTCCCGTTTCCATGGCAAGTGGGCTCTCATTCGCCCTCTCACCATCAGCCCGCTGTTGCATCACGCCGGCCACCATCTTTAAAATGCAGCCGCCAGAAAAGTGCTCATCGCCACCAGCTCACCACTGCTGCCCGGGAAACATGGCCTGCAAAGAAAAATAGACTGCAGCCCACCGCCCACTTCAACGACGGGTCCCTCAAGCGGACTGCTGGGTGCCGTGGAGACCCACTGGGATATGCTCAAGCCCCCTGCTCTGACCGCAGGATGGGCAGCAATATCACCAACCTGGCTTGGGAGGTGGTGACAGTGGTGGTCAACGTGAATGCCCTGCAGAGGAGGGCAGCCACCCAGTGCCGCAAAAGGATGAATATTCTCCTCTGTTCCCCAGGGTAAGTCACTCTTTTCATCACTCGCAACTCACACACTCCCAAACCCATCACACACCCACAGGGCCCTCACTCACTGTCAGTGCGAGGGACATTAACCATTCACTCTCTCACACACACTGTCATTGTCCTCATCCCGTCCATGGGACCAATCACCACCCACACAGGCCAGGCATACTTATCATCTGGCCTGGCAGGAGTCCTGATACACTCTCCCCATCTCTATCCATGCAGGGCAAACTGGCTCAAAACAGGAGGGAGAGGTCACAGACAGGTGGAGGGATGCCGGAAATCAAAGTTCTGACAGAATTCAAAAACAGAGCCATCCAGCTGGCCGGCGATGACCGTGACCGGTCCTGTGCTGACGGTGAGGTCGGCGCTGCTCTACCTGGTGAGGACGCAGCAGTGCAACATCCATCAGATAACCAGGCTGTGAGTGATGTGTCCTGTTTCACAGGCCCCTGCCAGGCACTAATTATCTCCCCTTGCTTTCACAGGCACGTCTGGGAAACAGCCGACAGAGTCCATGACCCAGGCCCTCCAATCGAGCTCCAAAGAAACCTCTGAAAAGGAATCTGGAGGCACCTTCCCTGAAGTTCCGTCACAGCCTCACCCACACCCTCCACCAGCGCCTCGGTGGGACCTAGCTTTAGAGTAGCCTCGGGATCACAATCTGGTGAGCACATCGCACTGTCTGATCCACAGCAGGTGGAGGCTGGGACTTCCCAGGTTCCCGACACTCGAAGGATTGTTGGAGGCCAGAACATTGCTGAGTCCGAGTCAGGTGACGAACCTCTGGACTCTGTCATGTCACAGTTGCTGGAGCTGCAAAGGCAAGCTCGGGAACATCAGGAAGGGATGTCCGCTGCACTCCTCAGATTGCAAGGCATGATGGAGGAGTCTGTCCACCTTCAGGCTGAGGTGATAGCGCTGGCATTGTCAACGCACCGAGGTCAACGCTGGCAGGATGGCGGCCGCCATGGAGACCTTAACTCCATCACTGATGCCACAGTTGGCCTCCAACAGTGTGTACATGAGAGGGGTGCTGGGCAGCTCGATCTCACTCCAACTACTCCTTACACTCACGGATTCAGCCAGGGGCCCTCGGGCACCCATAGGGAGGAGGATCAGCAGGTGTACACCCCGGGGCCATTCACCCAGGTGACTCTGGGAGTGACCGGCCCATCCGAATCCCCTCTTCCTGTGACATCCGCAGCTCCAGCTCCACAGGCTGAGGAGGGTGCCACTGCCACGCAGCAGGACCCCGAAAGCAGGCCAGGACCCTCCAAGTCTCGGCCCTCCAGAGGACACCCGCCAAAGTCATCACAGACAGGGCGTCACAGTCAGCAGGCTGCCTCCACCTCCGCTGTGGATGTGCAGGGAGAACCAAGATGTAGCGGCAGGGTTAGGACAGTTAGGTAACAGTAGTTGCACAGCCTGGGCATGGGTGTTGATCACTTGTACATACTGTTCACTATTGTCAATAAACTCCCAACAATGTCTCCCTGCCTATGGCTCCTTGTTCTGATGAGCGGTGTTCTTGTCACTCAGACGTGAAGCCTTTCTGCACAAGATAAAGGCAGGTGTCTCAGTCCAGGGCCTCTTCCCTGTGTCTGTGCAGCCGTCAGACCACAGTGATGGTCCAGCCTCACACTCCCTGGAAACATTACTGGTGCCTGCACCTCGGCGGTGCTGGTCATTGCTGCCAGAATGTAGTGGGCAGGCGCCACAGAGTTCCCTCATTCTCTCTGTGTGCTATCAGCACCTTTAAGGTGGGGCTGGCCCCCATCTCTTCAGCATCTGTGACCAGTGATGCTGTGCACCAGCTCCTGAAGGGCTGAGATTCTGAAGGTGGACACAGCATCAGATGCATCTTAAGTTTCACGACTGTATCTCTGAGATGGCCCTGATCACAGAGCGCAAGTGAGCTGCCCTCGGCCAGACAGGAGTCAGACATTCTCAGAGGCTCTGTGAAGATCTATGGAGTGTCCTCACTGCATATTGTCATCATCCTCCTGCAGTCGAGTGACTATTAGGGCCTCCACTGCATATCCATGACAGGAGCATTCTCACAGAGGGTATTGGTGCAGAGGTAAGCCAGACTGGAGTCAAACGTTCACAACTGCGATGTGAGGATCCATGGGGACACCTCACTGCATGTTGTCATCACCCTTCACAAACCTGGCAGCTATGAGGGCCTCCCAAGCGCACCTGCCTCATCTAGCCAGCACAAGAGCCTCATCCCCGTCATCGTCACCACCGAGGACACCCTGACCCTCATTCCCATTTGCACCCTCCTCGTCCGAGGAGACCTCTAGCTCCTCCATCTCCTCCTCAGCCAGCTCCTCTCCCCGTTGGAGCACCAGATTGTAAAACACGCAGCAGACAACGACGATGCATGACACTCTCTGCAGACTATATTGCAGGGCTCCACCAGACCGGTCCAGGCTCATCATCAGCATCCCGATGGTCTGCTCCACTAAGTTGCAAGTTGCTGCATGAGCCTCATTATAGCGTCGCTCTGCTGCAGTCTGAGGCTGCTGCACGGGTGTCATCAGCCACGGCCTCTGTGGGTAGCCCTTATCCCCAAGGAGCCTCCCTGCAGCCTCTGTGGGCCCTGGAAAACTGCAGGGATCTGCGAGCGACTCAGGATGTAGGCGTCGTGCACACACCGTGGAAACAATGTGCACACCTGCAGGATGCATTTCTGGTGGTCTCACACCAGCTGCACATTCAGTGAGTGGAAGCCCTTGCGGTTGATGAAGTCACTGAGTGTAGCGATGGAGACCTGAGCGCCACATGAGTGCAGTCAATCGCACCCTGCACCTGTGGGAATCCTGAGATCAGGGAGAATCCAATGGCCCTTGTATCCTGACTGTCCCGGTCCCGGGCGAAATGCACAAAGTTGTTGCCATGGAGACGATGCATCCGTGACCTCATGGATGTATTTGTGGGTGGCGGATTGTGAAATCCCACAGAGGTCGCCTGTGGAGACCTGAAAAGAGCCACCGGTGTAGAAATTGAGCGCCACAGTCACTTTCACAGCCATTGGCAGTGGATACCCTCCATGTCCCCTTGGCGCCAAGTCCTGCAGTAAGCGGCAGAGGTGAGTGACCAGGTCCCTAGACATGCACAGTCATCAGCGACTCTGGTTCTCAGTCACCTGCAGGAATGGCAGGCGGCGTCTATAGACCCTGGGTGTCGCTAGGCGTCAACCAGCCACGGCTCACTGTCACTCCTGGGCAGTGTGTGTGGGAGCCCCTGCTGCTCCTTCTTCATGAGGTTACTGCTCCTGCCTTTGCGCAGCCAGGAGCCTCAGTCACTCTCTCCTCCGTCTTCTATGGTCTCTGTCGGCCATCAGGCACACAGCTAGGTCACCAGGATCCATGATCCTGACATGGTCCTCCTACAGCATGAAAGAGAGAGAGAGAGACGTGGTTATCATGGCTGTACTTAGCACCTTTCCTGACCCCAGCTTATTGCTTCCTGGAGAGCGCAGGTCACCCCTCGGATGGCCAGAGATGACCGTGCTGCATGGCTGCCCTGTTAACCTGCGACATGGGGGACACTGGCCCAAACTGGGATGCTGAGATTGCAGGCGGCTGTGAGCACCTCCAGCAGTGACTGCTCCATGGCCAGTGTTGGCGAGGAGATTGTACAACGTGTGCAGCCCAACTGCTCCGCAGCCCAATAAAGTGGTGACGGACTCAAAGTTTGTGCTGGGGGGCGCGGGTTGGTGGTGGTAAGGTATGGAGCGCTTGGTGCCCCTTTACTTCCTCTGTGATGCTTGCCTGGGAGGGCAGGCTATGAGCCTGACCCCAATCATGTCCCTGTGGCTGCGCCTGATCTGTCTCAATTTCAGAGAGATGGTCAGTTTATACAGGGGGTGTCCCTAATGCATGGCCACTTCCCTCGCTTACCCTGCCACCCAGCTTGATTGCCTGTGTGCGGGATGCAGCGCCAGAGCAGCATTTTACCACCCCCCCACCCCCACCACTGACAAAGGTCACCTCTGGGGCTGGCCAGCACTTGCCCCCGGACCCCTCCCCCACCTCAGCAGTCGCCTCTGGGGCCAGGCATCAGTTGCCCCACCACCCCCCTTAAGGCCTGTAAACAATGGGGGAGCTGTGGAGAAGCTGCTGCTCATTCACCTCAATTCCCCCAAAGTGAAGCCACCAAGTGCATGCCGCCCGTGTGCTGTTGTGAAACACATCGACGTTCTTTCCCACCGACGTGGACAGATGATCCGGCGGGGTTCCAAGAGCCTGGCGGGATGGCCTTTTAACGATATACTAATGTATTACAATTAGCTCCCTGCCGACCGATGGCGGGAAATGCGGCCTGGAGTCGGCGGGCTGAGCGGACGATCGCGACTTGCATTCACGTCGTCGTGAAGCAGGGTCCGCCATATTTTCTGCGCAGACCACCAATCACGCCCGCCGCCAGCGGGCTCGGGAAATCCCGTCCGTTGTCTTTGTTGGGCTAAAAAAACCAATTCCATTCATTTAAGCAAAAAGGAAGTTGATTGCAATGTTGCATCACAGATACCTGATGCATTAGAATACATCAAAACATGGTTGATTCTTCACAGTTGAGTAAACTCAGTCGCAATAACATACCTCTGGGTTAAGTATAACTAAAGACGCTCTAAGGGTTAAGTTATGAATAGGAATTTAAAAATGGAAAACTATGTTTAGTATTGAGTCAGCTTTGCCTTCATCTCCCCGTATTTCACATGTCTAGCTTTCATTAACGGTTAATTAGAAGATTCGGGAGCTTGTCATGAACATCTTTGGAACAGTGATATTTGTCACAAGCTCCAAGTACTTTCTGCAATTAAGGCATTTAGTTTTACAAATTAAGAAAGAACAGAAAGGTCAAACAAGCTGAACCTAAGTAAATTTCATTCTTTCAAAGTTTAATTACATTTAAAAGTAACTAAATAAATCCATGCACTGAAGTCAGGAGTTAGCAGAGCAAAAAGAACATTAAATTTGTCCTTGCTAATGTGTATTTCATCAGGTGCTATGTAAATGTATTGGCTTGAAATTGATGCGGAATCATCAGTCAAACCAACCATATTGCAGCTACAATATATTTTTGGGGATATAATTGTGTGTCACATGGAATATCGAGACAGTCCACCCCAACTCAAGAATAATGAACAGACTGCTGGATTGTTTTCCCAAATTGGTTGAGAAATCCTCAAAAATCATGCTGAACCTGGACATAAGTACTGAATATACAGTCTAGTTCCCACAATAGTAAGGGAGTTATCGGGTTCTGAGAGGTGGCAAAGCAAAGTGCAGTAAGGCTCATCCCTGGTGTTAGGGGGAGGATCCAGAAGAATTTATAACTAAACAAAGCCTCAAAAAGAGAGAGTTTTCAAAGGGCACTTTAAAAAAAATGCATTACATGCCTAACAGGATTGAGGGGTAGAGGATCTAGACTAATCATTTTGAATACATCATGACAAGAGGGTCCATAGCAAAATTGTGAACCACGAGCTTAAAAGAGACGTAATTTTGTTTGACATGAATGGCAGTGAACAGCCGGGAAGGACAGTGCAGGATGGTGATTGAGAACTCATTTTTTTAAAAACTCAAGGCATCTAAAAGTGTCAGTGAATTACTTTGAAACGGCTTGTTGTGCAACAAAGATGGTTGTTGAGGATGCATAGTGGTATTAACATGGGCCTAACATTCCAGAAACCCAGAGAATGACCTGGGGACCCTGGGTTCAAATCCCACCACAGCAGATGGTGAAATTTGAATTCAATATAAATCTGGACTTAAAAGTCTAATGATAACCATGAAACTATTGCTGATTGTCATAAAAACTCATCTAGTTCACTGATGTCCTTTAGGGAAGGAAATCTGCTATCCTTACCTGGTCTGGCCTACATGTGACTCCAGACCCACAGCAATGTGGTTGACTCTTAAATGCCTTCTGAACATAGGCAATAAATTCTAGCCTAGGCAGGAGAAGGTTTACCTTGCCAGCAATGGCCAAATCCTGAGAAGGAACTTTTTATAAAGGTGCTGTATTAAAATAATAGCAGCAGCAAAACATCCCGCAAACTTATTTCCCATTGGCTTTGATTTCCCTCAAGAACAACAACCTGCAAACGCTGGAAACCTGAAATAAAAACAGGAAATGCTGAAAATACTCAGCAGGTCAGGTAGCATCTGTAGAGAGAGAAACAGAGTTAATGCTTCAGGCCGAAGACCATTCATCACACCTGGGAGAAAATAGAAATGTAGTAGTTCTCAAGTGAGTGAAAGGGCAGGTTGGGTCTTGTTGAACTCCTCAGCAAGTTAATCTCTCAGGCCCAAACTCCTCGGCGAAGCTGTCAACTACCAGGTGATCTGTGCTGGAGATTACCCATGTCTCCCGAAGTGCAAGCCACTCGCTTGCTGGGAGAGGTTGAGGCATGGAATATGGAGGGTTGACACGATGGGCCGTAACTTCCGATGGAGTGGCAATTGAGTTAGATTGCCACCCCGCTCAAAAGTTCTTACCTGAAAACCCAGCCGATCCTATCCCGCTGAACCTCCCGACTCAGGCCAGGCGAGATCTGGGCTGTGTCCCCAGGGCCTAGTGTCAAGGGCTGCAGAGTTGAGGGTAAGTAAGCCATGCCCCCTTTTTTATGCCACTTGTTGCCGTAAACCAGGTAAGTTGAAAGCCCAGGAAGGTTTAAAGATCTTTGACAAGGTGAGTGTATAATGTAAGTGGGTAGGGTTTGGGAGGGGAGGGCAGGACTGGGTCAGGTCTTGTTGGAGGCGGGGGGAGGGGTCATGTTGGGTCAGGCCTTGGGCATTTTGGGCAGCTGGGTTGGGTTGAGTCGAGTCTTGGGGATTGGAGGGGTGGTCAGATCAGGTTGGGGGTGGCGGGTTGAGTTGGCCCTTAAAGGTGGGGTCAAGTTGGGCCAGGACTTGGCGGAGTCGTGTCAGGCTGGGCCTTGGGTGGGTAGTCGGGGATTGAGGGAATTCCCGTTGGGGGTGTAGGGAAGGCCCATGGGGGTTATGGAGTCCGGTTGAGGTGGGGAGACCTGTGGAGGTGGGGTGGGGAGGGTGGGAGAGTCCGGTGGTGGGAGGAGTCCCATGTAGGGGGAGTGGCGGAGTCCCGTGGGGTGGGGGGGCAGTCCCTTTGGGGGTTGTCCAGTGGAGGGGGTGAGGGGGAGAGTAGCCCGAGCCTGGGTGGAGTCCCCTGGGGGGGGTTCAGGGGCGTGAAGGGAGCCGCATGGATAGGGTCAACGTACAATTGTTACCCAAAAGTTAGCAATGGCTTTAATTCTTCTAACTATTTTTGGGTAACCATTGATGCAACCTTGTCGGTACCAGCCGAAGTTTGCAATTTAAATCACAATTGTCAGACAGTTCCCAGTGCAGGGCAATTGCCCAGTGGAAGTTTGCACTTCCCAGGCAATTGCCATGCAATCCTTACTTAGGAATTTCCAGTGGTGGGTTCCCCAGCACATCTCTGGTTTCCACCCCCACCCACCACCCCTCAAATACAATGTCCTGGAGCTCGGAAGTTATGGTCCAATATAAAAGCAACATGGCAGGAAAGCTGATACAGAGCCACATGATGTTCTGCTGGGGATCGCACACCAGCTTCACATTGATGGGAAAGTGATAAAAAAAATGCTTTCCCTCTGAACAACCTATTTAATGCAAGCGCAAACTGCAAACTGAGTGACATCACTTGATATCCTACCGGATAACCTTGATGGGTTAGGATGTAAAGTGGGGCTGCGGTAACAGGCAGTGCTATGAGGTGGTCACAGCTCTTATTGCATGAGATAAGACAACCCTGTTACAGACTTCCCAGAGAGGCAAATGCTCCCTAAACTCTCCTGCTGAGGCAACTCCAGGAGTGCTGTCCAGCCTCTGGGTAAGGATTCCTGTGAATACATCACCAACACCCCCAACTACATTTCTGATGCTACTTCCTTCTTCTCCTGCTTTTTCCCCCTCTTTCTCATCCTCTTACCAGTGGGTAATTCTTAGAAGGGCTCCCACAAAGAAATTAACACAATGTCAGAAGCTGTTTAAGAGTTCAGAGAGTTCAGCAGCAGCTACAAGCACTTGGAGATTGTCTTTCTGCTAAAAAAAAAATTCACTATCAAAAACAATCAAATGATTCCAAAAACTTTCTACAGTTTTACCTGAGACCAGCTGAAGATTCCTTTGAGTATCATTGGAAATTCCCCCTCCTCATTCGTAGTGTCCATGGATGGACAATAGCAGCAATGTGAGGCAAAGATAAAACTTGTTCCAGGGATCGTAGCTATGTCATTCAACCCTTATTTGCATTTATTAATCAGGTTTAATCCTGGTTCTGGCATCTTGAATTATAGAATAATGCAGGACAGAATGAGACCATTTGGTCCATCATGCCTGTGTTGGCCCTTTGAAAGAGCTATTCAATTAGTTCCACACCCCTGCACTTTCCCCATAGCCGCCTATTTTAATTTCCCTTCAAACATTTATCCAATTGCCTTTTGAAAGTTGAAACTGTTCCCACTGCTCTCGGGCCAAGTATGTCCAGAAATTGGAGCAGGTAATGAGATTGTGCTTCAATCACATGTATTAATATTAGTGTCTCAGATTGAAATGCAAATGAGATGATGGTAATATTAAAATTATCTCTAATGGGTCGTAAACAGGTATCTTATCAAGGAACAGAATTCTTTGATCCATGTCTGCAAATTACAAGGACAGATCATCACAATACATGTCCTTGTAACCAATTAAAGTAACTTAATCCATATGGAAGCAGTTCCTCCTTACTATTAACAACCTGCATGAGTAACTTGATAACCTGCATTGATGCGTCCCATAATGGTTACATTCTGAATAGCTTAAAGCAGATTATCTTATCTTTACTTGCCTTAAGTAAGTGGGACTCTACAATGTTTTCACACCTTAATGCAATACTCTTAAGACAAAGGAGGGAGTTCTGAAAGTTGGAGTCATTGCTCTCACGGTGTCATGTTGCAATCTGGATGCCAATATTTCATTGATAACCGTGGCAAACTGACTATGGGTTTAAGAAATTGAAGCCACCTTTATTGTGCATGGGAAAATTTGAGGATGTGATATTTCTTACAAAGTTTACAGGCCATCCTGGTATTCCATCTATCAGTTATGCATGGCAGAAAGTGGGGAACGATTGCAGGCTTTAAAAGAGGACCTATAATCCAAAAATCACCACTAAAATCCATGAAATTGCTCGAAGTTGCATTCTGGTAAATGTCTTGTAAATAAAACATCATCATTGAGGAGCTGAAAAAGTTGCAGAATAATCCAGGCAACAAGTACAACACAAACATCGACCTGAATGCTGAGAATAAAACCTGAAGCATTAATCTGAAAATTCAATGTATGGAATAATTTTAATGCTTAATCACAATGGGAGTAGTTAGGCAGAATGTTAAAATTTGCATATAATTGTAAAACTAATTAACTACGTTGTGGTTGTAAAGCTTAGTTGGAAAATTAACTGACAGTGTAGACAAAGTGCTGAACATGAATTCACAACATTAGAGTGAGAATGAAGGTGATGAACAATATGCAAGAGAGATTCATTATTCTTGCCAGTAAAGTTCTGGGGAGACCCTCATCCTAATGCATTGTTAACTCGTATGTGTTACAATTGTGAAGTTCATAAGATTATGATGTTTTGGGACTACATTTTAAATCTAGGGTAAATGAATGGGGCCATGTGACCTGTTCTGCAGTCTGCCTGACAGTTCGCCTGAGTGTGTAAGAAATGGGAACTTGAATAAATTAGATCTTTCAGAATAAGTTTAGAATTCTAATGGAATTGATAGACATGCTATAAGGTCATTTTGGCAGAGAAACTGTTTTCTTTTTCTCTCTGGAAAAACACATAAACAGCCCCTTGAAATGTCAAGGTCTCTTGATTAAGGCTTTTATGTTGATATTCCTAAGTCAATAGGAGGTGCCCTGTATCCTCTTATTTATATAAGTGTCTTGCTCTCAAATGACCCTCAGCCCCAGGTAAACTAAAAGGTGGCCTCATGCTAAAGTGATGGACCAGGGGTGAGGTGACCACCCTGACATCTTGGGAGCCTGTCCTGTATTCATTGGATAGAAGGTTCAAACAAATGATTGACATAAGGTAAATCACCAGCCCCTGCAAATATAGAATATTAACAGGGATGGCATGGATCAGGGCATCATCCATGGACATACAATTCCATTTAGTCCTTCAGGGATACTTGACATTGTCCTTTGGAGGGGTTCTGGCGCCGATGTGATGCTGAAGAGATGCAGTTGAAGCAAAACCTCCCAAATGGTGTAATGAAGGTTGTGAGCAACCCAGGTCTTCATCGAGGGATTGTTGCCAAGAAAACATTATTTGCATGAAGATTGAACTCTTTACTAATTTTGCTGAGATCTTGTCCAGAGACAACATAGAATGCACTTTGCATTGGAAGTGATTTGTTCAGCTGGGTAAGATCAGGGACCTCTTGGAATTCTCCACACACTGAATATGTGGGAATTGCCCAGGACATTTGGACTACGGATGGGCAATTCCCCTGTGACTGGAACCCTCCAAATGTATAAGTTACATCTGGAGACCTTGGATAGCTCCTACTTACTTACCAGAATAGTTACCCAGGAAAAATTAGAAGGACTAAAACCTATTCCTACTCTTGGGTAGTGATACTACTGATGCCACTACACCACCCCCCCTGACTCCCCACTGGAGCCCTCGAATTGCACCCCCCCGCCCCCTCCACCCTGACAACCAGACTATATGCCCCCCAGCCCACCAACTCACCCCAGAACCCACAACCAGCCAACTACAATCACCCCTGACTGCCCCACAGCCTCCAGGCTACTAACCCACCTGCCGACCCCCACACACACCTTATCCCCCACCCACTTACCACACTACCCTTCACCCACTTACCTGTCACTCACCCCCTTACCCACCCACATGCCACCCTACCCACTCACCCACCCACCTGCCGCCATGCCCACACACCTGCTTACCTGCCACCCTACCCACTCACCCACCCACCCGCCTACCACCTCACCCACTTACCTACCACCCTATCCTCTCACCCACCCACCTGCTGCCCTATCCGCTCACCCACCTGCCACCCTATCCGCTCACCAACTTACACGCCACCCTACCCACTCACCCACCTACCTGCCACCCTATCCTCTCACCCGCCCACTGCCGCCCTATCCGCTCACCCACCTGCCACCATATCCACTCACCCACATACCTGTCACCCTACCCTCACCAACTTACCTGCCAACCTACCCACTCACCCACCTACCTGCCAACCTACCTCCTCACCCACTTACCTTCCCTCTGGTGCTTCTCAAAGTGGCTTTGAGATCTTTAAACTCTCTACTTACCGGAATGCTGCAGCTAGTGCCATTAAAAGGGGGCATGGTTTCCATAAAGATTCCCTGTGCTGCTCCCTGTGAGGATTGCTGCACTGCCTGAATTTAGAAGGACACTCCATCAGAAGGTGGACCATAAAAATCCCAGGGAAGTAAGTAGGTAACGTTTGTGTGATCTTGGTCGGAAATAAGGATTCCGAATGGATCGGGAGTTCTGGACCAATATTTTCCACAAATGAATGATTTTGAACTGGGCTCTCTCAAGGAAATAAATAAATTTAATATTAGTTAATTAACTCTTCCATATGTAACACCCTAATCCCCCTCCCCAGTAAACTGAGATCCTAATACTAACTCTCTATTACACTTTAACCTTCCAAATTAGGTCCAATGAGTTAATATTTCCTTTTCACCTACCCTTTGGATTAGTGCTTACTGAATTAACATTGAATCCTTTTAATTAATGTATTCCTTTTCAACCAAGTGCATTATTCTCCAAGCACAAGGCCTTCTCATCACATAAACTATCCCACCGCTCAATGCTCTTATTTTCAGGCCTATTCTTTCTGACTGGCATCTCCACCACCTACTTCCTCATCAGGTTTCCTATTGTGCTCGCAGCTGGTCTTGTTCCTCCTGTCCTCGTTTGCTATGTTTGCTTTATGCACTGAGTGAGTAATGCAGAAATAAATCTTTAGAGTTATTTTAGACACCATTATGTGTGGGTGGCATGGTCAGAAAGGCAGTAAAGGGCGCAAAAACTTAACAAAGGGAGGAACACTCAGCCAATCGAAGAAAACTAGATGCAGCAATTTTCTCCAATTTTCCTGAAACCATCAGTTCCAACAATTGTCTGTCTTAATATTAAAACAATGATCTTAGCCCCCATTCACAGGTTTAATAACATGCTGAATCTGTGCTGAACAGTTATACTCACACTAAGTTCTTGGCTACAGTATTTATCTTTGTGCTATTCAGTGCCCAAATAGTACGATCATTTTCCACAGATCCAGGTTCGCTGACAGCCGTTGTTTAAATATCAAGGCAGCTTTGAAACAATGGTAAATGTGTTGAAAAATAGCTGAACGGTCGAGGAAATCTCAGCTTACTGCAGAGGTCCCGAATTCACTTTGATCACTGCCGTAGTGGCACTTCAGAAGCTTCAATAAGTACTTTTATACCAGGTCTGACCCGTAGAACATCACATGACATTTGACTGTGCAGCTGTTGAGTGCTTTATGAGTTCACGAGCAAGGGTTGTATAGCAGAGTAATAACTTTTTATTCATTTTTTTAGCTAATATTTTTTAATCCGTTTTTGGGTACAGTAAAAGTCTTCAGAGATGGCAAATAATCAGTTGCTTTGTTTTACTGACAGTCATTAATTTTTATTCTCCTGAATTTCCCAGTTCCTCCATGGTTGCTGATGTTCACTTCTCACCTGTCAAACAGTTTTGCGCAGTTCCCTCATACAACTTGGCCGGATTATAATTGTGCTAACTATTTCTTCATTCATTTAATGCAAATTTCCAACCCATTTGCTATGAGGCTACAGACTGACCCTGAACACACTCGTTGTTGAACATTAAGCCGAGAAACGTTAGTAGATCCTATGAAACTGGAGTTCTTATAGGGCTGAATTTCCCCCCCGCCGCCATCGGGGGCGAAGTTGATGGGCGGGCATGCACAGACGCACTTCCAATCGGTGCTCACAATAGGGGGCGTGGCGCCATTTTACGTGGGCGGGCCACTCAGCGTGACGTCCGGTGGGAAGCGCTATGCGCTCCCTATGGGGGGGAGGGGGAAATCCCAAAATCGAGAATGTGCTCTTTCCAGCATGCACACAAGAGAGCGCACTCATCTCCCTGAGGCTAAGTGCAGCCTCAGGGAGATCGGCTCTAAATTTTAAAAACCTAAAAATAGAAAAATAAAATTCCCCTAACATGTCCCCTCATGTGGCATTGTCACATGAGTTGGGACATGTCCATAATTTTAACAAAAACTTTATTAAAATTTTTAAAAGCCTACATGAAACCTCATTACGCCAGTGGATGAGGTTTGATGCTTTTTCTAATGCCCACCGGGGCTCCTGGCCTGCCCGCCAACCTTAAGGTCGGACGGGCAGGTCCTTTAATTACTTAATTGACTCTGTCAATGGCCTCAATTGGCCATTGACAGGTCGGCGGGTGTACAGCTGATTTCGCTGCGTCCCCACCTTCCTGAAAATTTAAATGGGGCGCGGTGACGTCGGGAGTTCCGCCCGACATCATCCAGCATCGTTTTACGTGTCAGCGAGCGGGCACCTCCTCCGCTCGCCAACGCATAAAATCCTGCCAACAGTGTTCAATTTATTTTCAATATTATTGTTGACATATGTTATGCTGTGCCTTTCAATAGAAAAATGCGGATAGCAAACAAAGACTGCAGTGGTCCAAGAGGGCAGATCACCACCACCTTCTCAAGGGCAACTAGGGATGGCCAATAAATGCTGGGCCAACCAACGAAGCCCACATCCCGTGAATGAATAAAAAGTAAATTCAAATACAATTCAGAAAGGTCAAGGGCTCAAGTTTTATATTTGGACCTTTGAGGGATTTTAGGGTTGAGAAGGATTATATTGGACATGAGCCAGATAGAATCCAGAATTTATTTCAGTCCAGTGGTCAGCATTTAAATATTCCATATTAAGACTATTCTCCTGAACATTTTACTTTTGTTTTCCAAATGATTAACAATCAGAGTATGTCATGTTCCATTCCATATTGTAATCCATGACTGATGTACAATATTTATACAACTATAATCTCTGAATAAATATGGCATCATGCTGACAATCCTTGCATTTGTCTTTTTTCTATGATTCCCCTTTGATTATGAATAGGAAATAGGAGCAGGAATAGGCCATTCATCCTTTTGAGTCTGCTTTGCCATTGAACTAGAAAATTACTGGTCATCTACCTTGACAGAATTTTTCCGTACTATCTCCATATCCCTTGATGTCTTTACTAACTAGAAATCTATCAATCTCTGTCCTGAACATGCTCAATGATTGAGCTTCCACAGCCCTCTGGGGTAGAGAATTCCAAAGATTCATCGCCCTCTGAGTGAGGAAATTCCTCCTCATCTCAGTCCTAAATGGCTATCCCCTGATTCTGAGGCTGTGTCCCCTCCAGACACCCCAGTCAGGGGAAACATCCTTCCTGCATCTACTTTGTCGAACTGTGTAAGAATTTTGTAATTTTCAAAGAGATCACCTCTCATTCTTCTAAACTGTAAAGAACACAGGCCCAGTCTCCTCAACCTCTCCTCATAGGACACTCCCGCCATCCCAGAGGTTAGTCTGGTGAACCTCCGCTGCACTCTCACTATGGCAATTATATTCCTCCTTAGGTAGGTGGATCAAAACTGCACACAATACTCCAGTGAGGCACAAGGCTCTGTACAATTGCAGCAAGACATCTTTACTCCTGTACTCAAATCCTCTTGCAATAAAGGCCAATATACCATTTGCCTTCCTAATTTGCATGTTACACCTGCATGCTGCCTTTTAATATATTACATGATGTAATAATATATATTATTACATAATAATATTACATGGGTTGTGTGGTGCAGTGGGCCATCTCCAATATGCATAATTGTAGTGATGATCAATTCCTGAGGACAGATCTTGCCAAATGTTGCTGTGTTTATACCAAAGATTTAGTTGAGGTTGTGGGACAGCAGCTGACAAGAAGTCAAGGCGCTACGGCACTGAGACAACAGAGAAAGGGGAAGGCATCTAGTTTGCATTCGTCATCATTACCATTGATAATTGGTTGAGAGTGAGTGTGTATAATATGCTGCATAAGATTTACTTCACATCTGTATGACAGCCTCGTTCATATCTTCTAATCCTATGTCTTGTTTCCCTTTATAAATATATTATTTGACAGAAAAAGTCTTTAGCTGTTAAGGTGATTACAATCACAGCAGATTTTTTTGTTATTTATTCTTTGGATGTGGGAAAAGCCGACATTAATTGCCCACCCCAGTAGCCTTTAAGAAAGTAAACCATTATGAATCCATGTGGTGAGAATAATTCTTCAGCGTTGCAAAATTCGAACACTGACCTCAGAGTTCAAGCGGGCCTCAGGACCTCTGCGAGTGCGCCAGCCAGGAAATGACCACACGTGCACAGTTAATCTTTTTTATGTTCTTTAGGCCGGGAATCAGCCCTGCACAGAAGAAAAGTGAAACAGCGTGAAACTTGAGGTCAGGTGACCTGAAAAGGAGAACCATTGCAGAGAAGGTGTCCTGGGGGCTAGAACATGGGGAGGGGGAGAGGGAGAATATTCCAAACCAAGATGAAGGTCCTAATCCAAGGAGTGGGATAGAATGAGGCTCCAGAGGAAGCACCAAGTTAAGGGACAACTACAGGAATCTGAAACAGGTCTTGATAAGTAAAGGTGAAAACAAGGAGCAGAGAAATAGGCTCCAAATGAAAGACAGAGCAGCTGGGAGCTGACTCGAAACAAAGTGAAGCCCAGAAGATTTGGGGAGGCAGCTGACGATTGGTAGCTCCTTACAGTGGGCTTTTTGGCGCAGTGGGGCTCTGATTAGCACGTCCGAAGAACTGGAAGTGTGCTTGGAAGGTGAAATTTGAGTGTAGGTGAAGATCCAGATGAAAGGAATCTCGGATGGTGAGATTGAAACCCTGGAGGTAGATCCTTGTCGAAGCCATTCTAGTGGGAGCGCTGTTTGGAGTGAATTCCAAGGCGAGTTCCTCGAACGAGGAAATTGGAAACCCTCGTGAGAAAGATTGAGTTCCAGTGAGACTGGTTGGCTCACAGTGTGATGAGCATCTGAGTGGGTTGTTGAGAAATTGAGAGAAGCTGCTTTGGCCGCTTCTGTCATTTGGAGTGTGGTGTGTCTGTCCACAGTGCACCAGTTGGTTAACATGTGCATGCCTACGCTGAGTATAAGATAGATATGGTAAATTATTTTGCCTTTCTGAATTTGTATGTGTCTGTAAAGATATTGCTGGGGTGAAGGAATGCTGAATACCTGAACCATTTTCTTGTGTTTGTATTGAGACCTTTTATCCTTTTATCTGGTGTAATATAATTCATATACCTAGTTTAATAAATGTTTTACTCTTTGCGTTAGAAGTTCATCAGCAGACTCCTGTGAGTTTTCAGTAACTTTCCTCCACTGTTTCTTAAAAAAAATTGAAAGCTATGATCGATCAAGCCAGGTTTCATTCTGGGATCTGACTTTTTCAGTATTAACATCAGCTGGGATTGTAGCAACAGGGCTTTTGGGGAGTGAGTTCCAGAATTTTGATCTAGCAACAAAGAAGGAATAGTAAATAAATATCCAACGTGATGTGTAAATTGGATGGAAACTTAGAGGTTGTGGTGTTCCCATGCACATGCTGCTCTCGTCCTTGTAGAGGTCACAGGATCAGGAGGATATTGAAGGAAGCTTGGTGAATTACCGCAGTGCATCATGTTGATGGTACACATCGCTGCCATTGTGCATTGGTGGTGGAGGGAGTGAATATTTCAGCTAGTGGATTGGGTTGAGTTCAAGCCAGATGCTTTATCGAGAATGGTGTTGATCTTCTCATGTGTTGTTGGAACTGAACTTATCCACGCAAGTAGAGAATATTCCATCACACTCCTGACGTGTGCCCTGTATATGGTGAACAGGCTTTAAGGAGGTTAAGAGGTGAGTTAGTCACTACAGAATTCCCAACCTCTGGCCTGATCAAGTAGCCATGGCACAAATGTATCTGGTCCAGTTGATGTAATATGTAATTTTGAATGGTAACCCTCAGGTTTTGATGATGGGGAATATGACAATGGTGTGTGAACACAGAAAGGCTGCTAATAAATATTGACAGGTTAAGTGGGTGGTCAACAAGTTGGCAGATGGAGTATAATGTAGGGAAGTGTGAAGAATTTCACTTTGGCTGTAAGAATAGAAAGGCAGAATTTTCTTTTTAAAGGTGAGAAACCTGCAAGTATTGATGTTCAAAGAGACCTGGGTTTGCTCTTTCCAGGAATGCAGAAAGTTAGCATGCAAGTACAACAAGCAATTAGGAAGGCAAATGGCATGTTGGTCTTCATTACAAGCGGGTTGGAGTACAAGAATAAAAAAGCCCTGCTTCAATTTTACAGGGTTTTGGCGAGACTGTACCTGGAATACCGTGTGCGATTTTGGTCTCCACATTTAAGAAAGGATGCACTTGCATTGGAGGCAGTGGGGCAAAGGTTCACTAAATTGGTTTCTGGGGTTAGGGGCTTGTGCTATGATGCCAGGCTGAGCAAATTGGGCTTATATTCTCTGGAGTTTAGAATGAGAGGCGATCTCATTGAAACATACCAGATTCTGAAGGGGCTTGATGGGGTGGATGCTGAGAGATTGTCTCCGCTGGTCAGGGAATCTAGAACACGGGGGCACAGCCTCAGGATAAGGGGTCAATCATTTAGGACTGAGATGAGGAAAAGTTACTTCACTCAAAGGGTTGAGGGTCTTTGGAATTTTCTACCCCAGAGGGTTGTGGATGCTCCATCATTGAATATATTTAAGGCTGGGATAGACAGATTTTTAGCCCCCCAGATAATCAAGAGATATGGGGAATGGGCAGGGAGCCCAAGATCAGCCATGATCATATTGAATGGTGGAGCAGACTTGATGGGCCATGTGTTCTATTCCTGCTCCTATTTTTTGTGTCCTGGTGTTCTTGTGGTAATGCTATTTCATAGAGAGCTAATGAGGGAGCCTCTTGTTGGAGGTGGAAATGAAATTGCCTGGCACTTGTTAGTTGCCACTCATTAGCTCCAGCCTGGATATTGTCCAGGTCCAGTGTGCTCCAATTCCAGTGGAAAACTCCAATTTCCCTCACTAGTGTCTGAATCAATGTTACATTTTCACATTCCGTTATAAAATTGATTAACAGCATATCAGTTTTCTTCTCCAAAAATAAAACATGAAAACAACATAATCCTTCAACGCGATAGTGCTCTTGATAGCTAAAAGGCAAATTGTGAATGTGATTCCTTACTGTTGCTTGAAAGTTAGCACATGGGAGGTGCTATAATATAGTGGCTCTCTTCATTGAGATCAATCTGGTAAAACACAGGTTTCAGCTGTAACTTTGAGAAAACACATGTCATTTACATCTCTTATACCTCGATCCGGAGTTGAAGTGTCATGCTGTTCATATCTAGTTGCTTTGCTTGCTGCTTGAATGTGAACACAAAGACAAATGCCATTGTGATTCCTGAGCTTGGGAATGATTACTAGAGGTGAGCCCCAATATGTAGAAGCATGTGAGTCTTTAATCACATCAATGCCCCTTCAATGCTTTGAGCTTTATCTCAGTTTCCCTCTGTAAAGGAGCTTGCATCTTGAAATGACATTGAGCAGCATTCTCAATATTGCAGCTTGACTTGCAAACCCTTCAGCTTGACTGCACCATCAAATATTTGAGAGAATTTATTGCAAATAACATCCTCTGCTGTTGGTGTATTGATGCCGCATACTGCTGTAGGTAGACAAACAGGTTGTAATGTTTGAGTAGTAGGTAAACAAAGTGAACAACAGCATGTTCCTTCATGCCAAGCTCATCATACGAGACCACTTGCTTACTGGATTCATTGCAAGCAAAAAAAAAACAATTACTTGAAAAGCTGTTGTGGTACCAATTGGAAACAACAGGACCAGAATATGGTGGATTGTCATTCAAGATTAAAATGTAGCAACAATATTTTGATAATTGTTACTACAAATAGTGATCCCTACTCACACAGGAGTAACATTGACTTGAATAGATACATCTTACTATCCAGTTGCTCTCTGCTTGTTACTGATCATTAAATCGATGGTGTTCCATTTCCGTGTGGTGAGTAGAATGCATCTCCATTTCCAACATTGTATGTTCTGTTGCAGAAACTTGCTGCATTTTAAGCTGTTGTTTTGACTGGCTATATTTCTGTAGATAAGTATCTGGGTCCTTGTGTTTCACCACAGTTTTCGAAGCCTATGGTTGGATGATTGACACCACTGACAGGTATGATTTTGTTACCCTATCCAAGGCAATTCTTTGCCCTCTGCTAGGCAATTACCTCCATGGAGCTAAATTCCTTAAAAGTAACTGTAGTTGGCCTGGCTGGTCTCTTCTTTGACGTTTGAAAGGTTTTGTTTGATGCTGATGTTGATCACATTGACAGAGGCTTGTTGCTTATTCTTCACATCTGTTGCTCAACGTTTAGCTAATTCAGATGCTTACAGTCAGTTCTGGTAGTCCATCCAAAATTCAGTCTTTCTTCAGAGCTGGCAGTTCAAGATGTTAGATTGTGTCTCAACTTTCACTGGGCAAGATTTTCGGGTCGCTGGGTGGGTGCGGCAGGTGGGCTGGGAGCAGCCGGGAAAAGGTCCACGATTGGCCCCCGAATGCGATTTCACGCTGGTTGGCCAATTAATGGGCAGCTACCATGAAACACACACTGATAGGCTCAGCGCTGCTGAGGTGGGGGCGGGGGGAGAGGGCGAGTGCAAAAGCCTGTGCATACCCCGGGGGAGCGCGCAATGAAAGCTCCTTGAAGGCAGAGAGCTGCCTTAGGGAGATGAACAATATTAAACCCTTAAACAAAGATGTGGAAAATGTGAAAAAAATTGTCCCCACATATGACTCACTCACATGAACATGGACATAATAAAAATTCTGTCAAAATATTTTTTAAAAAAAAACTAATATCGAAAACCTCATCCCGTCCGTGGATGAGGTTTCCTCAAAAATGCAAAGGCCGCCTGGCCCATTTGCCCGCCTGCCAACCGTAAGGTTGGATGGGCAGTGAAAAATAGCAGTTAATTAATTGATTAATGGGCCTTAAAAGGCCTCTTAACTGACGGCGGGCGCGCTGCTGACTCTTGCGCGCACCTGCCGCTGAAATATTGCGCGAGTGCGCGATGATGTCGGGACGCTCACCCAACGCCATCACGTGCTATTTTATACCTGATCGGGTCAGGTGCGCGTCTGCTCATGGAACATAAAATTCTGCCCACTGAATTAGAAAAATTACATTTGGTGTTTGTAGATATAAGTATACTCTTTCTTGTGCTGGGAGCTGCCAGTCAAAATCTGATTGACTCATATCTTGTATTCTGCGTGGAAGTGAAATACTCACTTAGGGAAACCTTAGCATTCTGAGCCCAAATGTGATCAAAGTACATCTTTCAATTTTTCACTCCCATTTTGCAAAAGCAAGGGTCTTCTTTTACATGGATTTGATGGTGTTAAAACTCATCATGTCACATGTGAGCTGTTTCGCCAATTTCTTCCAACTTGTAGATGCTAGATTAAGAGCCATTATTTAGGTGAAATCAAGGTATATGCGGAGATTGTGGGAACATATCACTAGCAGAACTACTGCTTTGTTATTTATATAGGTTTACATGTGTTGGGTACAATGGATTTACGGCTATTGAACATGGATTTTATATTGACAGGAAAAGTCCTTGCCACAATTTAAGCAGGTCACAGATTGGCTCATGTTCCAACAGAAAACTACCAGGTTTTCCAGCTGGTGTCTGAATGAAGATTTTCCACAGGCTTAACTTGTATATTTACTATGAGAAGATCCACTGTTTCACAACAATGCCTTCATGGTTGATGCCTGTTATTGGTTGATGAATTTCATTGTTGTCTGATGCTCCCATATGGCCAGAGTTCCTGAAATATCCCTCGTGAGTAGAAGAGAGTTTCAGTCTCTGAATACTGTGTTAATGTTCAGCCAGGAGCTTGACTGGAATGGAATAATGGCAAATGCCTTCCAACCCCCATCCTCTCTAGCCAGCTTTCCTGGCGGGCAATTGTGAATCAGACTGATAACCTGTCCACATAAAAATGATCTCTGTGACGGAAAACAATCCAAAAGCATAATCAGGGGTGGATATAAAAGCCGTAGGGAAATGGACTGTTTGTGCTGCTGTGCATGGTAAAGTGAAAAGAATCACTCAGATGTGTACATTCTTAAGGATGTACAAGTCAGAGAAGACTGCAGAACATCAGAACTGGGTGAAGATACGATAGACTGTGGCCCCCTTTTATCAACAGTTGCCAGGAATAGGCCTTTGGATTTAGGTTTACCAGCCCCAGACTGAATATTAGGCCCAATTTAGCTCAGCAGATTGGAACATTAATGATTGAACTGCAGTCATGAAGGACCTTAGAGTCATGGCCTTAAGTTTTTTTTTACTCTTCCTTTCAGATTCTTTATTCTTGCTTCATTGATCATTCTACCAATTGGCTGGTGATAAAAGTCTGTTAGATATAGCTCAATGAAAATTGTATTGAACTGTCATGTTCTTGCCAATAGATGCACTTTGACTAACATTTAAACCTGGATTCTTTGAAAAATCAAGGATCAATTAAGGAGAATAATAAGGAGAAAGACGCCTCCTGATTAATGGGTAAGCGATGGGATGTGGATGGATTGAGACAGAGGTGGAGCTTGGTCCAACAGCATTCCTCTGACCCTGGCCCTTTGTCCATGTCTCCCACCCATCATTGAAAGCTATGCATTCAGCCTTCCAGCTCTGTAATTATTCCATAAATCCCTCCACCTTCCTCTCACTTAAGATCCTCCTTAAAACCTACTGCTTTGCCCAAGCTTTTGGTCATCCTTCTTAAAATCATGTTCTGTGCCTCAGTATCAATTCGAATCTGCTTGTGCATTGAGGAAGCACTTTGGGACATTGCACAATGCAGTTAAAGGCATTGTAGAAATGCAAGTTGTAGAGGTCACAAAGGATAACTTGTAAATGGGGAAGATAGATTTATAACACAGGACATAATGACTCCTGTCAAGAAAACAAGCCACTGGTGGGCATGTTCTCACTATGATCTGAGAGAATGGAACTGATCAAGGGCAGCAACGCATCTGGTACTACCGGTCTGGTTTTCAAAATCCGCCCACCTCTAACTATTGAATCTCCACTTACGACTGCACTTCTTGATATAACGTATATCTCCTTTCCCTGATCCATAAATCTTGTCTGCTGGTGCTATTGATAGCTCTTCTTTCACTTTCCCCACAGGAAGCCAGAGCTTCACATCTGTTTGAACGTATCAATGACTCTGGGCACTCCACTTACAAACAATTCCTTCCTGCTTTTCCCCCCTCAGACAGCCACCCAGCTTTCCTCATCCACAGCCTGCTTGATGCAATTACCCTCTCAAACTTTTACTTAAACTCCTCCCTCTCCTGACCTATTCATGCCTTCTTCTTAAATTCTAAGATTTGGATCTTAAGTAAGGCAAGTTGGGAATATTTCACACATCTGTTTGCCAAGTCAACACCAGGTGGTTGAAACTTCCACATCTGGCAGAAAGGATACTTCACTGCCCCTTCCTGCACTGGCCTTTTAGATTTAGGCAGCTTGGTCTAGTTACAGTTTATAATAATTGAAGTCAACAGCTGCAGTGCATACCATTTACGAGGTACGCAATAAGTTACCAAGGCTGCTTCAATAGCAGCTCCTAAACTGATATCTCTACTGCCTAGAAGGACAGGGGCAGCAGGTGCACAGAAACACCACCACCTTCAAGTTCCTTTCCAAGTTGTGCATCATCCAGACTTGGAAATGCATTGTCATTCTTTCATTGTCACTGGGTCAAAATCCAGAAACTCCCTCCCTACACAACACAGGCTACAGCAGTTTAAGAAGAAGGCACCAGCTTCTCAAGGGCAATTAATATGGATAGGTAACAAATTCTGAACTTGCCAGCAGTGTCCACATTCTGTGAATGAATAATTTTTTAAAAGACAGTTAATTACATATATCCTTCGCCTCTCTATCAAATTCCTACTCTCACCAAAATCCCATTTTGGAACTTTTTATTCTCATTCTGTTCTGATTTAACCACCTTCGCCAGCTTATCATATCATAATCTTTATTATCATAAAGAGGCATTTTTGATCTGAATTGGATTCTTACAGCTATCTTCCTTTATATAACATTCACATACAATCACCTTCAGCTGACCAGTCTGTTGCCCACTACACAGCACTGAATTAACATCTGCTTCCTGTGTTGCCTGAGAATTAATTGCAAATTGACTTGTAAAGTTGGGGGAACAGTACCTGTAAAGAGTAGAAACAATTCACAAGGACAATTAGCATGGGAGCCAGGGTTGGATGTTTAGGATGGTCAGCAATTTAATGAGAATAGGGTGAACTCCCTGGCTGTTTAGGACCTTTACAAGCTGTATTAACCCTTCTTCCATGTGTATACACAAAGTGAGAAAGGTTAGAGCCACTGTTTCACTATTTGAGGGGCTCCTCCTTGATTTCTGACTCCACTTTGTCCTTTGCTCCTGATCTTTGCTCACCCAGTGTGGAGGGGAGTGGGCATGATGGAAGATTTCCTCGTGAATCTTTCCTTTGACCCAGCCAGTAGGGTTGTTGGCTCTGGATGCCTCCCTCCCTTCCATGATTTTCTCTGTACCCGAGTGGCCCTTAAGAAGGAGCACAGGGTGGTTGTCAGTACAGTTGACACTACTGGCAATTGGTGGGCACTGGACAGACTGAAGACATGGTGGATAGTGCAAATAATATCATTATTCAAGTTCATAAGTTTTTCTTTGTTTTAAAATGTGGGTTTTTATTGCTTTAGTCTTTTAAAAGGAAGCATTCTTGATCAATTTGTTTTGTTTGAGGCAGTCGAATGTCATCCCTGATTGGGTCAATCAGAAAAGGAGATTAGGGTGAAGTTAGGTTTCATGGACAAGGTGTGTTTGGAGAGAGTGTGACAGCACATGGGAAAGTGAAGAAAGATGCAGGAGCCAGCAGGAAAAATCTGGGCGAGATTTGGTTTGGTGGGTAAGAAGAGTAAATAAAGTATTAGAGGCAGTTGAATAAAGGATCTCGACCTTAGTGGCGAAGACATCCACAGGCTTACATATGAATAGTTAGAGGGGAGGCTGGAGGGGTGGAAATGATTGTTTTAAGAAAATTGATTTGGTGAAAAGAACCCATAAATTATCTTTTACCCCCCTGGATATTGTTGGTGATTTGGTCAGAAGAACTCAATACGGCACGATGTCCAGTTGGATCTGTTATTGGGTGGATTCAGCAGTTGTATGTCAGATTATATTCAAGTCTGCAACCTCTTGATGTTGAGGGATTGAAGATAGGATGAAGCCTGGTGAAGTGACTCTAGACAGGGAAAGAGTAAAGGTTTTGCTGGGGACATAGGTATTCAAGATAGAGGATGATTGAGTGAATTGAAAGTGTCAGAAGTTTCATGATGAATGAAACAGCAAAGAATAGATGGTTGACAACTTTAAAATGCAATTGTAAGTGACTTGAGAGCAAAAAAACCTTTTTATCAGAGCAAGTGCAGAAGAAAGTGGAGCTGAGAAAGAGGAAGATATGCACAGAGAGGAATACAAGAAATTGGTCAGAAAATGCTTAGGCAGTGACAGTGAATGTGGGAGAAATTGAAATGAAAATTGGTGATATTCTATAATGGACATGTGATTCACTTCACCTGAGCAATGCAGATAACTATTCACCGGATTGCATTGATATTCTGAAGAACGGTGTTAACAGAATTGTGACAAACAAAACTAAATCAACACTTTTGGTCAAATATGCACAGCCACTATTGTTGAAGTGACTATCAAACACTATAATAATGATTCTGATTTCAAATACTGGGTCAGATTTCTAACTTTCACTCTATTTTCCAATGTGGTCATTTATCTTTGGAAGATGTCTATTGTTTCACACTAATGGCTGTTTGATAAGCAAGAAATTGGAATTATCCAGCTGAGCTGGCAGCAGCAGAGATTAGATATTATTCAGCACTGTAGGACTTGAGGGAAAAACAGATGTGGATTTTGAGTTAATCTGTTCACTGGAGAATTGGGCAGTGTAAAAAAGTAATTCTTTCAGCTTAACTGCTGCAATGGAAGCCACAGTGAAAGTGATATGGACAGTAGCCAAGATAGTAATTTAGGAATTGTCATTTCAAAATTTCAGTCTGGCTTGTGTTACATTTGTCAGCAGTTAGGCATTGCAAAGAATATTTGTGGCCTTGTTCCTTCAATTTTCTTTTTTAAAAACTTCATTAGAGATTTCAGGGGTAGCGTACAAATCCACTCAGGTGGATTTGTATTCAAGCACGATTCAGCCCAGGTCAGGCAAACCAGCGAAAAAAGATCGAGGAATTTCAAGTGCAAATTGTTTCCATTTCAAATTGAGTTTCCATGATCTTGCACGTGGTTTCAAAAAAAAAAACATGGCACTGAAAGTCAACAATGCCCAGGAAACTGGCCATGACCCCAGATTGAATAATCACGAAAGTAAGGCAGGTTGTGCACACAAGTGCTGATTAGAAGCATTTTTTAAGGAAAATCGTCAGCTCTGCGTACTCACCTCCACTGAAGTGCGGAGTGCACTGACTAGCACAAGTCACAGGTTTCAGGATGGCTCAGGGCCAGAGGGAGTTGTTGCACAGCTTCTCAGGTGCAGCACTGTCGGTCCTGGTGGAGGAGGCCCAGAGAAGGAGGGATCTCCTATTCCTACAGAGGGAAAAAAAGCCCTTTGCTTTTGCATCTCTGTCCTGCCACTGCTGGTATCTATCTAGCTGGCCTCATGACTTGCTCCCATTCCTCATCCAGGCCAAGGGAGTCCCCCAATGAGGTGTTAATGACCAAGCACTTCTGACCTCTTAGTGATCCCTCTTGGCGATTGCTATAAGGCTCTAATAAGGTAGATCAGCAAAGCACATGCTCTGTTTAGGTGAAATCCTCAAAGAATTTCTGAAATAAATGTTGCTCGAGTGTTGTTGTAGTCTTGACCAAGTGTCGCAGAAAGTCTCCTGATGTGTTTCAGAGCTCCTGTTCACAGCTCCAGCATCAGTGAAAAGATGAATATCCTGTTAAGTAGCACTTGAAATATACATCAATGTAGCGTTTACACCCAATCGCTGTTGGAAGAAGACATTGAAACAACAGCCAGCCACCCAAATTCCATGAAGCCAATTTGATGGGTGCTACCAGGCATTTTAAGTGGCAATTATACCCTTAACAAGCTGCTGGAAAGATATCCTGAGCACAGGTTTCAAGAGTCTGTATGACTCTTCTTCAGGCTCTTCATTTTATTCATTATCAACAAAATACTGCGGATGCTGGAAATCTGAAATAAAAACAAAAAAATGCTGGAAAAACTCAGCAGGTCTGGCAGCATCAGTGGAGAGAGAAACAGAATTAACATTTCAAGTCTGAATGACTCTTCTTCAGACTCTTCTTCAGTTTATTCATTATCAAACAAAATTTGACACATACCAGGCAACATAGGGAGATATTAGGGCAGATAATCAAATGCTTGGTCAAAGAGTTAGTTGTTAAGTAGTGTTTGAAAGGAAGAAAGGGAGGTGAAGAGGTGTGGGGCATGAATTCCAGAGCTTACCACCAGACAGCTGAAGGCACAGTGGCCAATGGTGTAGCGATTAAAATCAGAGATGCTCAAGAGGCTGGAATTAAAGGAGCGTGGAGATCTTGGATAGAACTGCTGCACAGAAATGGGGCATGGGGCCCAACTGATTTACGTCAGTGTTTCTGCCTCATGTGAGACACCTCCTAATCTGACCATCATCTCCATCTATTCCTTTCTCCTTCATATGTTTATCTAGATTCCCCTTCAGTGCATCTATGCCATTTGCCTCACACCCTGGCAGCAAGTTCCACATTCTGCTCTCCGAGTCACGAAGTTTCTCCTGAATTCCCTACTGGAGTTATTAGTGACTATCTGATATTTATGGCTTCTAGTTTTGGATTCTCCCACAAGATGAAAACATCTTCCCTCATCCGACAATATCAAAATAAAGATGAGGGGATGATATTTTCCCTGTGCGCTATGTGCAATAGAATCATATTCCTGTTCTTTGTTAGTGGGTTTATGATTTTGTTACCAAGAGCAATCTCTCTCTCTCTTCCTCCCCACCTTTACCCTGGAGATGAATATTCACTTTTCTGATCACCTGCAATGTTGTGCAAGGTAGTGTCTTGCAAAAAACAAAGGCTAAACCGACACTTCAGACATTGTGACCACCTAGGAAGCCCTTTAATTCCTTATTGCACTGCCAAGGATTGCCCCCTATTTTTTCCTGTTTGAATGTAAGATGCTTCCAGACATTGAAGCAGTGCAACAATTCATTTCCTCCCTTTGCTTACAAGTTTAAATCCCAGTGGCTCGATTTTAATCAACACTCATCTGATTTAAGTTGCAGCATTTTGCACAGTTTGAAACAAATAACTCAGCTTAAGATGTCTGAATGTTAATTACAATAAAGTCCCAAAATTCTCTGACATTTATATTCCCCAGTCAGGCATGATGAGCTTTATCAGTAAAGTGGTGCTGGTAATAATGCTAATGACAACAGTCTGTTTGCACCTTGCCATCTCCAGCTGCAAAACACACTCATGGGGATGACAAAGTTACAGAGAACTTGCAACAACCACTTGTATTTAGCTAGGGCCTGCAGTGTAGTATAATAGTCCAGCACCCTTTACAAGAGCATTATCAAACAAATGGATGAAAATAAAATACTGCGGATGCTGGAAATCTGAAATAAAAACAAAAAAATGCTGGAAAAACTCAGCAGGTCTGGCAGCATCTGTGGAGAGAGAAACAGAGTTAACATTTCAAGTCTGAATGACTCTTCTTCAGACTCTTCTTCAGTTTATTCATTATCAAACAAAATTTGACACATACCAGGCAACATAGGGAGATATTAGGGCAGATAATCAAATGCTTGGTCAAAGAGTTAGTTGTTAAGGAGCGTTTGAAAGGAAGAAAGGGAGGCGAAGAGGTGTGGGGCATGAATTCCAGAGCTTACCACCAGACAGCTGAAGGCACAGTGGCCAATGGTGTAGCGATTAAAATCAGAGATGCTCAAGAGGCTGGAATTAAAGGAGCGCAGAGATCTTGGACAGAACTGCTGCACAGAAATGGGGCATGGGGCCCAACAGATTTATGTCAGTGTTTCTGCCTCATATGAGACACCTCCTAATCTGACCATCGTCTCCATCTATTCCTTTCTCCTTCATATGTTTATCTAGATTCCCCTTCAGTGCATCTATGCCATTTGCCTCACCCCCTGGCAGCAAGTTCCACATTCTGCTCTCCGAGTCACGAAGTTTCTCCTGAATTCCCTATTGGAGTTATTAGTGACTATCTGATATTTATGGCTTCTAGTTTTGGATTCTCCCACAAGATGAAAACATCTTCCCTCATCCGACACTATCAAAATAAAGATGAGGGGATGATATTTTCCCTGTGCGCTATGTGCAATAGAATCATATTCCTGTTCTTTGTTAGTGGGTTTATGATTTTGTTACCAAGAGCAATCTCTCTCTCTCTTCCTCCCCACCTTTACCCTGGATATGAATATTCACTTTTCTGATCACCTCCATTTGTATTCATGAGTTTCCCATTATTGACTGTTGAGTGACTTTTTTTTCAATCTTTTTCCTCAGCTTCACTAATCTATTTTTGATGGTGTTGAAATCCTCTGTCACACTCTAAGCAGAGCCCAATCATGCTTTCTCTGCCAATTCCACCATGTTTTCTCACATCCATTTTTTTTGAGCTAATTGTAAGAATGATCACCATTTTAACCCCTCTGTTCTTACATTGGGAGATTTTTTTTCCCGTTATTTTCTTTGTTCAGTTGTCGACTACATTTTAAACAAATGCTTTCCCTCTAAGTTAATTAACCTTACAAACAAGGATATCGTTATAAAAGGTAACTAAGCTCTGTCACTGTGATGCTGGGTACTTTCATATTCAGTTCCAATCACAGCAACTATGTAGATGTCAAGGCTATATACATTTCCTTATTTATAGATGAGAAACAATCACTTTAAGAGAAACTAGTTGATGCTTGAGTTAAATAGTGGCCACAGCAATGACACAAGAAATGCATCTAACTCCTGTACTGTAGCATTGCATACAGTAATTTCTAAATCTAAATTGAAATGTTTGTTTGCTCTAGATGCATATGGATCGTAAACAATGATTTACCACACACATTACAGCTAATATATTTGTTTAATCGTGAAATACTTTGCAACACTGTCATTCCATATTTCACACTGGCTGTCATTTCAAATGGTCATGAAGTTATTTAAAGTGTTTAATGACACAGCTGCTCTGTGAATTCATCATTAAGGAGGACTAATGGAGTTTTTATGTTCCTTGTTTTCCAACTTAGAACTGATAAAACTCCTTTTTTTAAGCAAGGGCAGATGTCCATCTCACCAAGGCCTCCAGTTATTCATAGTAATCTGACTTTGGGAACATTTCTGTCTCCTGCTTGGTCAGCAAACCCAAACACAAAAACAGGCAGATAATCTGTGCTCAGCCTATTGCCCAAAGCTTGTCTACAACCTACTGAGGTCAGCAAGGTGATAGTGTGGCTCCTCTCCCTAGATGTCCTTGCTCCCTCTATGTAGGTAGGGATCAGTGCTGTGTTTGATTCGCTGCAGTGAGGTACTGCCAAGCTCAGGAAATTGTTGTGTTGGAAGAGAATATGCAGCTAAGTGCACAAATACATGACACTTCTCAGTAGTGTCTTCTCACATACAAAGCTCACAGTGGAATGCACTGTTAGTTCATTTCATCCAGACAACATAAAGCAGTTGACAACACAATTCTCTTGCAGCAAAAGCATCAGAGAGTGGAACTTCCACTTGGGGGCCTGAGTGATTTTGATTCACCATTCTCGGATTAGAAAATGAGAGGTCCTTCCATTGTGTAAAAAATATCTCCCGGTTTGTTGACCAAAGAGCAGGATTAATGTAAATTATGGCTTGATTGATCCCACCTCACTGGTTTTAAAAAATACCATAATGTGAAGGGATCGATTTAGTGGAATTGCAAACATCAGAAATGAATCAATTGAAGATCAACATAAAATAAACATTTATGATCTACACTTCATGGTAATGGGCACGCATTTGTGTTTTATTGTGGAACTAGTGAAGGATGAAAAATTCATTACTATCTATCAATCATAGTTTCTGAAACATTAAGAAAATGTTAGCACTCCTTCCAATCTGAATCTACTAAAGTGCCTGATTATTATCTTTGCTTTTTGATCTTTATGACAGGTTCAGTCACTTGAGGATAACTTCAGTCATGTTGAGGTATTCTCAATCACATTTACAACGACAGAGTTTAGACAAGGAGTATAGTGCAGCTTCTCCAGGTGTGATTGGATTAAGCAATAATGGGCAAGTGGGAGTTGAGTAATTGAAGAGAGTGATGCTGAAGTGTAAGGTTGAAAGGCAGCCTTCAATTAAACTCCCTGGCCTAAGTACAACTTACTGCACTGCTGCTTAACACTTTCAAAGCATTCTTTTAATAACATGTTGACCTGTTTTAATGCTTATATCTGTGGACTTTATTAGTTTTGATTGGATAATCATCTGAAGAGAAAAAAAATTGTGCGGCTACGGGGAAAGGGCAGAGGAGTGAAGGGAGGTGAGTTCTACTTGCAGATCCTTAAATGGCCTTCTCATGCATTATTACCATTCTATGATTCTATGATCTGGGAACATTCAATTTCAATCAGACTGTATTCTACTCTGGATGTGAAGTAATCTGTATCTTTGGGGAGTGTTTTCCTTACACTTACTTTCCTGGATGTTCTGTATTCCTATCACAGCTAGGATGGAGCCTCTGTGTCTATCTTGTGCTATCCTGCCTTACTGATATGGACAACGTGTGATCCCTGGCATGATCATCCTCTTCTTAGTGTATGTTTTGGTTCCTCACTTCTTCTGATAGATCTTCCTCACTTGTGCATCATCTTATGCCACTAACTGTTTCTCAATTTATGAATCAGCAACAAATCTGCTACTCTTGACACAGCACACACCTCTACAATCAAGGTCAATTTTAATCCCCAAAAAGGGTGGCTTGGAGTTGCGTGGGATGTTAACCATTTAAAAAATGTCAAACCCTCTAAGCCACCCATTTCTGTGCTTAATGGAGGCAAAACAGGAGGGCAGGGAGCCCAACAGGCTCCTCGGAGCGGGCTTGGCAATTTAAATGTGTTAATAATGCAGGTCAGCTCACTTTTAACCTGCTTTGTATATTTAACCCTGGCTGACTGGTGGAAAACTGGCAGCTGAAGGGAGACAAGGGCACCTTCAGGGAGGAGGTTAGAGCCTTTACAGCACTGCTTGTGGGCCAGGAGGAGCAGGAATCCTCACGCCACCACCCCCCCCCAAACACCATTCCTTGGACCCCCCCACCATCAGAAACTCCCCCAATGCAAAGACTTCATGGATATTAAGATCAGTATCTTCAACAGTTTGTAGCTAACAACTATAGTTAGGAAAGAGGCCCAGAGGTTTCTATTAACTTACTCTGAACCTTTTAAGGTAGGTCAAGTCAACAGTCCCAGAATCCTTCACCAGCAGGGATATTCTGGCAATTTTGATGGAACTGGGAAGGAATGTTTGGGTAATCGCTTGTGAAACCTAATCCAGATGCCTCCATGTGGGCAGAAATAACATAACGATACTCAAACAACAAAAATCTGTTTTTTAATTCGATCACGGGATGTGGGCTTCACAGGCTGGGCCAGCATTTATTGCCCATCCCTAGTTGCCTTTGAGAAGGTGGTGGTGAGCTGCCTTCTTGAACCGCTGCAGTCCATGTAGTGTACCCATAGTGCTGTTAGGGAGGGAGTTCCAGGATTTTGACCCAGTGACAGTGAAGGGACGGCGATATATTTCCAAGCCAGGATGGTGAGTGACTTGAAGGGGAACTTCCAGGTGGTGGTGTTCCCAACTATCTGCTGCCCTTGTCCTTCTAGATGGAAGTGGTCGTGGGTTTGGAATGTGCTGTCGAAGGAGCCTTGGTGAATCCCTGCAGTGCATCTTGCAGAAGGTACACACACGGCTGCTACTGTGGTCAGTGGTGGAGAGGGTGGATATTTGTCGATGTGATGCCAATCCGGCAGGCTGCTTTATCCTGGATGGTGTCAAGTTTCTTGAGTGTTGTTGGAGCTGCACTCATCCAGGCAAGTGGGGAGTATTCCATCACACTCCTGACTTGTGCCTTGTAGATGATGGACAGGCTTTGGGGAGTCAGGATGTGAGTTACTCATCGCAGGGTTCCCAGCCTGTAACCTGTCTTGTAGCCACAGTATTTATATGGCTAGTCCACTTCAGTTTCTGGTCAATAGTAACTCCCAGGATGTTGATAGCGGGGGATTCAGTGAGGGTAATGCCACTGAACTTCAAGGGGCAATGGTTAGATTCTCTCTTGTTGGAGATGGTCATTGCCTGACACTTGTGTGGCACAAATGTTACTTGCCGCTTGTCAGCCCAAACTTGGATATTGTCCAGGTCTTGCTGCATTTGGACATGGACTGCTTCAGTATCTGAGGAGTCGCAAAGGGTGCTGAACATTGTGCAATCATCAGCAAACATCCCCACTCCTGACCTTATGATGGAAGGAAGGTCATTGATGAAGCAGCTGAAGGTAGTTGGACAAGGACACTACCCTAAGGAACTCCTGCAGTGATGTCCTGGAGCTGAGATGACTGACCTCCAATAACAACAACCATCTTCCTTTGTGCTAGGTATGACTCCAACCAATGGAGACTTTTCCCCCTGATTCTCATGGACTCCAGTTTTACTTGGGCTTCTTGATGCCACAATCATTCAACTGGGGCCTTGATGTCAAGGACAGTCACTCTCACCTCACCTCAGGAGTTCAACTTTCTCATCCATGTTGGAACCAAGGCTGTGATGAGGTCAGGAGGTGCGTGGCACTGGCGGAACCCAAACTGGGTGTCAGTGAGCAGCTTATTTCTAAGCAAGTGCTGCTTCATAGCACTGTTGATGACCCCTTCCATTACTTTACTGATGATTGAGAATGGACTAATGGGGGGGTAATTTGCCGAGTTGTATTTGTCCTGCTTTTTGCTTACAGGACGTACCTGGGCAATTTTCCACATAGCCAGGTAGATGTCAGTTTTGTAGTTGTAATGGAACAGCTTGGATAGGGGCGCAGCAAGTCCTGGAGCACAAGTCTTCAGTACTATTGCCGGAATATTGTCAGGGCCCATAGCCTTTGCAGTACCCAGTGCCTTCAGCCATTTCATGATATCACGTGGAGTGAATTGAATTGGCTGAAGACTGGCATCTATGATGCTGGGGACCTCCAGAGGAGGCTGAGATGGATCATCCACTCAGACCTCTGGCTGAAGGTTGTAGCAAATGCTTCAGTCTTATCTTTTGCACTGATGTGCTGGGCTCCCTCATCATTGAGGATGGGGATATTTGTGGAGCCTCCTCCTCCAGTGAGTTGTTTAATTGTCCACCACCATTCACGACTGGATTGGCAGGACTGCAGGCCTTAAATCTTATCCTTTGGCTGTGGGATCGCTTAGCTCTGTCTATCACTTCCTGCTTATGCTGTTTGGTATGCAAGTAGTCCTGTGTTATAGCTTCACCAGGTTGACACTTCATTTTTAGGAATGCCTGGTGCTGCTCCTGGCATGCCCTCCTGCACATTTGATACCCAGCTTAATGGTGATGGATTTGCCGGGCCATGAGGTTACAGATTATGTTTGAGTACAATTCTGCTGCTGCTGATGTCCCACAGCGCCTCATGGATGCGCAGTCCTGAGTTGCTAGATCTGTTCGAAATCTATCCCATTTAGCACAGTGGTAGTGCCACACAACACGATGGAGGGTATCCTCAATGTGAAGGTGGGACTTCGTCTCCACAATGACTGTGCGGTGGTCAATCCTACCAACACTGTCATGGACAGATGCATCTACGGCAGGCAGGTTAGTGAGGGTGAGGTCAAGTATGTTTTTCCCTCTTGTTTGTTCCCTCACCACCTGCCGCAGACCCAACCCAGCAACTATGTCCTTTAGGATTCGAGCCACTCTACGTGATGAATGTTGAAGTTCCCCACCCAGAGCACATTCTGCGCTCTTGCCACCCTCAGTGCTTCCTCCAAGTGGTGTTCAACATGGAGGAGCACTGATCCATCAGCTAAGGGAGGGTGTTAAGCCACTTAGCCGACTACTCTTCCAACACCCTGACTACACCCCCACACTCTCCACTAACCCCCACCCCCCCAACAATCCCCCCACCCCCCCAACTCCTCCCCCACCACCCCACCCTGCACCCCTCAACCACCTAACCCCTTACCTCACACAATTACCTTCTCCCTGGCATCTCAAAGTGGGTGGGACCTTTAAACCTGCAATTCAATAGCGGCTGCCACTCCTCGGAAGTTCTGGCCCACATTAACTCTGTTTCTCGCTCCGCAGTTGCTTCCTGAGCTGTGGAACATTTCCAGCATTGTGGTCTTACTTCAAATTTGTCTGCTGTAGTTCCTACACTACAACAGTGACAAAACTTTACAAAAAAACCACATCATTGTCTGTGAAGAGCTTTGGAACAACCTGAGGTCACAAACGGTACTGTCCCAAATGTGAATATTTCTTTTCTTTTGGGCCCCAGCTGCTCCGATGGACTCAGAGGGGGCGCTCCCTGTTACCCCAGGGATTTTAATTGTCCTGATGTTGGATGAAATATCAAAAAAGCAATCAGTAAATTTTGTTTGGATCTGTTGCTTTAAATTGAAAGCTTAAGCCTTCAGTGACAACTGGGGACAAAAATATTGGCTTTCCATTTTCTACTTCATTCTGCCCAACTTTGATTAGCAGTCAGGGTCAATGAGTTTGTAAAACCAGTGTGCAATCTGTTTCAAGACTTAGATATTTATAGACAAACTGGTCGAAACCTTGGAGTCTCCAGTTCAACACAAAAGGATGGCCACCATGGTATTACTTTTCCTTTAAGAGCCATATTTGGGTCTATCAAAGACATGAACAAGATATTCAGCAACATTTTGTGTTGAAGCTTTTCAGTCAGCAGATTTCAAAGGTGAATTACATTTTTAAGGAAGTGATCTAGATTCACTCCTTAATTTGGCAAGAACTCTTCAGCTACTGTAAATGTACTGTTAAAAATAATACTTTAGCAAATTATTGCTATAAGGAAATAGCATTAACATTTAAATATATCAGAGAATAAACCTGAAGATATTGTTATGGTATTTGCATTAAGACTACTCTGCAAATTTACAGTCTGTATCTATTCGTTTGAATTCAATGCAATTCACCAATTGCATAATAAAGGACCTTAATCTGCATGGCACGCAAATATTCCACGCGTTAATATTCAAAGCTTTCACCATGGAAAGTAACACCCACCAGATTAGTTACATAAGAAAACTTGTCAGGTTTCCTGTACTGAATAATTTAATTTTTAATATGACCTGGATAAACACAGCTGCAGATAGAATCTCCAGCAAATTAACCTCTGCACTGTTTGATGGATCCCATAACTGCCCTGCCATGTTCATTACAATACTATGTACATGCAGTGCACATTGGTGAAATTCCAATGTTATTAGTAGACACACTGTGGCATTGCTCCCAGGTGCAGTTTGTATTGTTGCATTGAGAGTCGGAACAGGAGAGCAGTTCACCCATTATTTAAATACAGCCAATTTACTGCAGTAATAGGTCACATATAGGTTGTTAGGAGGTTAAAACATTACATGCCTCTTTGGTCATCTGTTCTCATTCAACAACAACAATAACTTGTATTTGTACAGTGCCTTTAACATTATAAAATGCCCCAAGGTGTTTCGCAGGAGGGTTATTGTCGCGGAAATCGGAGTGAACACTCAGACCCAGGAGGTTTGTCTCGGAAGCCTTTATTAATCGTGATATCACGGAGAGCCCAGTAGCATACAAGGTAGCTAGCTGACACTCTGAGGAAGCATCAGAGCACACACATATTTATAGTAGAAGTTGTACATATCAAAGAGCTTGAAGGTGATAAGGCTGTCTAACTTTCAATGATCAATTACATTGAGAATCATGGTCACACAATTAGTCTATTCTAAGTTTATGACTATACAGGATATTGGGGGAAGCTCACGTAGTAATAAAAAGTGAGACAGAGAATAGATAACCATGCTTGACCTTATCTTTAGTGCTAGGGGGTGTACACTCTAGAGAACAGATGACCATTGCTTGATCCTGTCTCTTTGTGTTGGGGGCAGACATCCTAGCCTTGTCTCAAGGATTCTAGGAAGCTTGTTTATGATACTCCTTTTTTCCTTTCCTGCTCAATTAGCTGGCAGCTGCAGGTGTGCCTGCTAGAACAAAAGAGGGAACTGTGCTGTAGTATTCCACTATGGTGCTAACTGTTTAACCCTTAGTTGACCTGTAGATGTATTTTATTCTTCCACAGTTATTAAGCAATATTTGACACAAAGCCACATAAGGAGATATCAGGGCAGATGTTCAAAAGCTGAACCAAAGAGGCAGGTGAGCATTTAAAAGGAGGAAAGAAAGGTTCAGAAAGCAAGGTTGTGAATTTTAAAATTGAGGTGTTGCTTAAATGGGACCCAATGTACATCAGAATGGGACAGGGCTGATGGGTGAATGGGATTCGGTGTGAGTAAGGACACAGGCAGTAGATTATCTCCTTAATAAAAGCAGAAAATGCTGGGATTATTCAGCAAGTCGGGCAGCAGTAGTGGAGAGAGAGGCAGAGTTATGTTTCAGGCTCAGGACATTTCATCAGAACCGGGTGAAGTTAGAAATCTGATGGGTTTGAAGGGAATGAAAGCTTGGACGTGGGAAAGAACAAAAGGGAAGGTCTGTGATAGGGTGAAGAAAGGAGAGATTAGATAAGAAAAGAGGTTGTGATGCGTTTCCAGGGTTAGGGGTAATGTTTAAAAACCCATTGGAGTGCTGGCTTGCTGGCCTGCTGCCCTCACTGATTCTGTTTCAGCCACTCCAGGAAGTATCCAGTCAGAGTGGGAAAGGGGTCCTAATAGGCCCCTCAATTACCTTGATTGACTATATCTGGAATCATGCTGGACGGTGATGTAGTGGTAATGTCACTGGGCTGGTAATCCAGGGGCCCAGGCTAATGCTCTGGGGACATGGGTTCAAATCCCACCACGGCAGCTGGTGGAATTTAAATTTGATTAATAAATCTGGAATATAAAACTAGTCTCAATAATGGTGACCGTGAAACTGTCACTGATCGTTGTAAAAACACATCTGGTTCACTAGTGTCCTTAAGGGAAGGAAATCTGCCGTCCTTACCTGGTCTGGCCGACATGGGACTCCAGACTCACAGCAATGTGGTTGACTCTTAACTGCCCTCCTAAATGACCGAGCAAGTCACTCAGCTGATGGGCAATTAGGGATGGGCAACAAATGCTGGCCTTGCCAGTGACACCAACATCCCCACGAAAGAATAAAGAAAATAAACAGCATGCCGGCCAGTGGTGGGGAACTCCGGTCCTGCCCCCATTGGGTTTATAATTTAATGACATCTCCTTCAACACAAGCTGGAAATTCAAACCACAAGAGAAGAATCATCGATTTGTAAGAAAGCAGACTTGAGGCCCGGACATGAGACGGTGCAGAAGGAGCATTCCCAACGTGTAATGTTACATGTTTCAAGTAAATGCAATAGGTAGAATTTTCCGTGCCCATTGGCATCAATCGTGCTTGTTGGTGTGAGTAGACAACATGGCGAGAAATGGGTCTCACAGCGTCGTGAAACCAATTTGCAATCGCCCGCTCTGCCCATCAATGGCAGGTCGCGTTCCCGTGGCGAACGTCGCGAATTTCATTGTAATACATCTGCTTGTCATTATAAGGCCAGCCCACCAGAATCAGTACCCCCCACACAACCCTCGCTGGATCATCCCCCCACGTCGGTGTGATTGCACGCCGGTGCAGAACACGTCTGGACAACTGTGTCGTGCAGAAGTCGGGACTTACCACCAGGGCCTTGCTCACATCGCAGACACCCGAGGAGCAGAAGATGCTGAAGCCCGACAGCAACGACACTCTGGAGGAACATCCAAGGCATGCTGGGTGGATTCTCATGGACATGGCTCTACTGCAAAGCAGCTCACAGAGGGTGGAAAGTCACTGTTGAGGGTCTGCTCACAATGGGTGATGGTTGAGGGGGTGCAGAGGAAGGTCCAGTTCAGTTTGGGAGAGGAAGTTCTAACAGGGAGTGGGAGAGGGAGGATCAGGTCTACTAGGAGAAGAGGAGGTGTCGGGGAGTGAGGTTGGGAGGGGAGGAATGAAGATGTCATGGGGGAGGAAAACAAAGGTGTTGGGGGGGAGGTTGTGAATGGGGGAGGGAGCACGTGAGGGAGGAGGGGATAATGGGGGAAAAGACGGGCAATTGGGGAGTTAGGTGTAAGAGGGGTGGAAGGTGCAAGGGAATGTGTTCGGACGGGGGAAGGAATGTGAAGAAGGGAGGGAGCCCAGGGGGAGGAAGGATTGTGGAGAGGGGAGGGAGTAAGGCTGAAGGAAGAAATAAAGTTGGAGGAAGCGTTAAGGGTGTTTGAAGGAGTCAGGAAAGGGGAAGAAGTAAGGCTGGAGGAAAGAGTTGGGAGGGGGGAAGGACTAAGCGGGGGTGGGGGGGGGAGTCCGGGGGTGAGGAGGGAGGACTAGCGGGGAGAGTCCAGGGTGGGGGGGGGGTGGGGAAGTACGATGGGGCAGGGGATGGCGGGGGGCAGTGGGGGGAGTCCAGATGAATGTGTAAGGGACAGCTTTGATGATCCATGTCTGCCTCCAGGGGAGGGAACTGAGGGTGGCCGTGGTATGGAAGAAGGCTGAGAGTGACCAAGGGCAGAGTGAGGCGGTAGGGTGGGAGGGTGAGGGTTCGACAGTAGCAATAGAAGGGATGTCGAGGGTGGTTGGTGGGGACTCGGAAGCAGACATGGACCCAGGGGGATGGGAAAGAGGAGGTCGGGGAGGTGAATGTGGATCGGGGGTGGGATTTCCGGGAAAGAAGGGAATGTGCACGTTCACCTGGACATCCCCAAAGTAAAAGGAATGTGGCCGCGAAGTCACTGAGGGGAGGTGGAAGGAGATGCTGGAGGCATCAACAGTGATGGGGGAGAGGAAATGAGTGACTGGTGGAGGGGAACAGACAGGGGAGCAAATGAAAAACTGAATCACCACCATGTTGTCTGAATCGAAAGTGTAATGACAGTCGTGGTGGGCGAGATCAGGTGCTGCTTGGGAGTGTGGTCAGTGGGTGGGCAGAGGTGCAGGTCAACTCAGGTGGACAACTGAAAGTGAACCCCAGCAGGCAGTGTTGGGAAAGCTCGGGGCATTAAGGTGAGTGCACAACGGGAAGGATCTATGTGTGCGGGGTGAGTGCTGGCACGAGGCTCTGAAAGGCCCTGCCATACACACTTCTCCCTCCAGAATCACTCGCTGGCCGGCAGCTCCCTCTGCGGTGACAGAGGATGAGTCTGAGGGGCTCACAGGCGCAGGGTCTCAGAGGGAGTTGGCAGCCTCTGAGATTCCTGTGTGGGTGACCCAGGGGTGTCCAGCTGCCGCTCCTCCTCCCTTCAGGTGCCCGGAGGGGCCCTGGCCTGACTCCTTGAGGGGAAGGAGCACCTGGAGGGATGTTGAGGTGCCCCATTTCTCCCTCGCGTTGCCACTGCAGGAACTCACCCGTGGCCCCTGCGATGGAGTGCGGGTCTGCACACATCTCTGTGTTCTGCTGGACCAGGGTCTCCATGGTGTCCATAATCCTCCACTTGGAGACCTCCATATGTGTATATGTGGGCACCACTTCATCAGAGAAGAAGCGGACTCACTCCTCCGATTCGCGTGCCACTCTGCTCCAAAGCTCTGTGTGATGTTCCCACGCCTTCTGCTGACCCTCCAAGATGAGTTGGAAGGCCGGATTCAGAGGTTCATCATCTGACTCGGACCTCACAGATGCCTCTTCCCCAGCAGTCCTCCGAGTGCTGGGGAGCTCGGCTGAACCTGCCTCCTCCTGCTGTGGACACGTTTCCGCGCAGTGACCACCAGATTGTGAACCTGAGCCTGCTCTAGATTGAGGTCCCACCGAGGTGTGTGTCTCTGCGCTGGTGGAGGGTGTGGGTAAGCGCTGTGATGGATCTTCCAGGCTGCTTATTTCCACCTCTTCAATGGAGGAGTTGTCCCCTTGGCTGGAGGTGAGGACATGGATGGAGCTGAGGGACTGGCTGCCTGAGGGTGTCAGTCACTTGGCAAATCTCCCTGTGAACCAAAGTAGAGATAATTAGTGCCTGGCAGCAGAGTCAAAAGCAGGAGAGTGAGCACTCACAGTTGCATTGAGAGAGGGATGATGTGGTGCAGGATCCTCATGAGGGTGTTCACCGCCGACCTCACCGTCACCACAGGCACGGTCCACATCCTCACCAGTCAGCACGATGGCCACTCCTCAAAGTGAGTGAGGGGCCTAATGTGGGCCACTCCACCCACGGTCTGGGATCTCTTCCTGCTGTTGTGAGCCAGCTTCTCCTGCATGGGAACAGATGGAGAGAGTGTGAGCAGGACACATGGCACTGAGTGGAATGTTTGTGTGACGACCGGAGACATGGACAGGATGAGGACACGAGCTTGAGAGGATATGAGCCTGATGGAGATGTGAGGGTGTGTGTGAGAGTTAGTGGTGTTGCCCCTTGAGGTGTGAGATCCCTGTGGATGTGTGATGGGTTTGCGAGTGTGTGAGTTGAGAGTGATGAGAAGAGTCAGTTACCCTGGCGGAATGGATGAGGCCATTCATCCTGTTGTGGCACTGGGTGGCTGTCCCCTTTTGCAGGATATTGGCGCTAACCAGCACTGTCATCGCCCCTCCCATGCTGGATTGGTGATGCTGCTGCCTGCAACCGGAGTGGGGGTAGAGGACATCACGGTGGGCCACCACGGTGTCCAAAAGGCACTAGAGGGATGCGTCACTAAAGTGGGGGGCTGCAGTCTTTTTGCCCTTTGGGGCCATCCTGTCTTTGTGTGGCAGTCCTGGGCTGGAAGCACTGAGAGGTGTGTGTGTGGCTGCTCTTTAAACCTGGCGTCCGGTGTGATGAAGCGGTGAGGTGAAGGTGTGGCGGGCGAATGAGAGCCCGCCCAACATTGAAACGGCGTTCCCAGGGAATGCATAATTAATACAGTTTGGAATTATATTAAAATAATATTAATAAACTGATATTGGTTGAAATGAAATCATAACTTTTAGATGAGGTGAACATCCAAAAGACTTAAAGAAAATAGAATGATTTTAATCTTCTTATTTCAATACCTGCTAATTATTCTTCACATTGAGGATACCCTCCATCGTGTTGTGTGGCACTACCACCGTGCTGAATGGGATAGATTTCGAAAAGATCTAGCATCCATGAGGTGCTGTGGGCCATCAGCAGCAACAGAATTGTACTCAAACACAATTTGTAAACTCATGGTCCAGCATATCCCCCACTCTACCATCACCATCAAGCCAGGGGATCAACCCTGGTTCAATGAAGAAGGGCATGCCAGGAGCAGCGCCAGGTATACCTACAAATGAGGTGTCAACCTGGTGAAGCTACAGCACAGGACTACTTGCTTGCCAAACAGCATAGTTAACATGCAATAGACAGAGCTAAGTGGTCCCACAACCTAGATAAGATCTAAGCTCTGCAGTCCTGCCACATTCAGTCGTGAATGGTGGTGGACAATTAAACAACTCACTGGAGGAAGAGGCTCCACGAATATCCCCATCCTCAATGATGGGGGAGCCCAGCACAGCAGTGCAAAAAGATAAGGATGAAGCATTTGCTACAATCTTCAGTCAGGAGTGCTGAGTGGATGATCCATCTCGGCCTCCTCTGGAGTTCCCCAGCACCACGATGCCGTTCTTCAGCCAATTGAATTCACTCCACCTGTAGTCAAGAAATGGCTGAAGTTACTTGATAGTGCAAAGGCTATGGGCCCTGACAATATCCTGGCAATAGTACTGAAGACTTGTGCTCCTGGACTTGATGTGCCCCTAAGCCAAGGTGTTCCAGTACAGCTACAACACTTAGTGCAAATCTGGGACGATTCCGCCCAGAGTTTCTTTAGTTCTTATTTTGTTGCTCAATCACTCTTGCACTTTTACTAAGGACTTTTATCTAGTTACCAAACCCCATCTTCCTCTTTTCAGAGAATAATGTGTTCACGTAAATAATGTTTTACCTTAGCTCGACAAATGAAGAAATAAAAATTACTAGACACCTTTGTTATGAAGGTGGTACATTCAAGAGATTTTAAAAATGCATTTTGAAAAATGCAAAAAGCATCATCAAACATACTCAAAGACTTCACAAACAGGTTGCTAAATGCTATATTAATCAGGTGATGAAGACAAAGAGCAATCAGTGTCCCCAGTGATCAATGTATTGGCCTGTAATCTTAGCAATATAGATAAATAATTTGGATTTCAGTATGTGAGACACAATAGCAACGTTCAAGAGGACGTTAGATGATTATTTGAATAGAAACAATGTGCAAGGGTACGGGAAAAGCCAGGGCAATGGCACTAGGACATAATGTTCATTTGGAGAGTCAGTGCAGATGTGATAGGCTGAATGTCCCCCTTCTGTGCCGTTAAGATTCTGTGATTCCATGATTTGCAGACAGTGCAAAAACGGGGAACGTGATTAACTGTAAAAGTTGTGAGAATAAAATGTAATGCTGAAATGATGCACTTTTGTAGCACAAATAAGAATAGGACATGTAAACGCAAAAATTAAAATGATTAGAATCACTGAAAGATTTAGATACACAAATCTTTAACAGTTAAGACATGTTGATAAAACTGTAATAAAAACATTTAAGTTCTTTGGTTTTATAAATCTGGGTACAGAGTACAAAAAAAAGGAAGTAACGTTAAATTTCTTCAGGTGATTGTTTATACCACGATTAGAAGATTGTTTCCAATTTTGGTGCCTTACTTTAGGAATGTGCTCAAGGCCCTGGAGAGATAAGTGAACATGGATACAGAGAAGGTGCAGGAGAGATTTACTGAGAATATGCCGAGGATAAAAAGCTTCAGTGATTAAGAGAGCAATCAGGCCACTTTTCATCAGAACAAAGACAATGAACAACAGATCAATAGATGTGATCAAAATGATGAGACATTTCGATAAAATAAATTGGGAAAATCTACTGTTGCTGTATTTGAGTTGATCATTAAAGGGCATAAATTTATGATCATCACCAAAAGAACTAAGGGAGGAGTTGGATGATCTTTTGAATGTTGGGCATCATGGGGACAGGGGTACACCATTCAGCTCCTCAAGCATCTTACACCATTTCACTACATTCGAGCTGATCTATAAATTAACTCCATTTCACCACCATTGATCCATATCTATTGATAGCCTTAACCAACAAAAATCCATCAACCTTAGCTGAAAATGTCAATTGACACAAATTCCATAACCTTTTTCCGGGAGAGAGTTCCAGGTTTCCACTATTTGATTCATGTGACAAAGCGTTTCCTGAGTTCACTCCTGAATGGCCTGGCTCTAATTTTATGGTCACGCTCCTTCTTATTTAATGAACTGTGATCTGGAATGCATTGTCTGGCAGAGCGATAGAAGCAGATTCAGTCATAACATTCAAAATGGAATTGGATACAAATGTAAAAAGTGAAGTATTTGGAGGGCTACAGGGAAAGAGTGGAGGGGGTTGGTCGTGGGAGTAATTGGATAGCTCTTTCAGAGAGCTAGCATAGGCACGATGGGCTGAACGGCCTTTACTGTTGTTATGATCCCAGCTGATGTAACTACTGGACAAGCCGGATCCCAGGGTAGAACCTGTCTTGATAAACCCTTGATAAAAAAAAAGCATATTTTTTGCTTCGATACATGGAGAGTGGCTACTGAACAGAGTCACAGGAGTCAACTGATGAACTTGTAACAAAAGAATAAAAAGTATATTAAACAGGAAACACTCCTTCACCCACAACTATACCTTTACAGATATATACAGATTTGTAAGGCTAACACAAGCTATAAAAGCTAACTTATACTCTAATGTTCACAGGAAGTATATAGTCCATGTAAACCAATAGGTGACCTGTGGTCAGACACATCACACTCTGAAACCAAGGGGAGAATTTTCTCCCCATCGGGGGGGTTGTGCGGGGTGGGCGCAGATGGGCATGCAGCCGATTGGCTGGGCACCGCCATTTTACATCGGTGGACCAATTAAGGTCCGCCCAGTGTGACGAGTGCCTGGAAGTGCTGAGCGCTCCCTGTGCGGGTGAGGGGAGGAGGCTGAATCGGGGAGTGCACTCTTTCACACATGTGCATGTAAGAGCACAGAAATCTCCCTGAGGTACAGAGCTGCCTCAGGAAGATTAGTTTCATGTATAAAACATTGAATAAAGGGAGAAAAAAATTTTAAGGACATATCCCCTCATGTGAAACTGTCACATGAGCTGGGACATGTCCATTGATGTTAATAAAAAAATTTCCAACACTTTAAAAACGTTCATGAAACCTCATCCTGCCCGTGGATGATGTTCAATGAAAAATGCAAAGGCTGCCTGGGCTCTTCGCCTGCCCGCCAACCTTCAGGGCAGCTCAGGTCAATGATTTAATTGATTGTTAAATGGCCTTTGACAGTTCGGCGGGCACACAGCCAACTCAACTGCATGCCCGCCGAGCTGAAAATCTGAATAATGTGCGGTGGCATCGGGACGCATGCCCGACGTCACCACGCGTCATTTTACACCTCGGTGAGTGGGCCCCGCCCCCGCTCACTGAGCCGAAGATTCTACCCCAAGTGACAGATGCCACCCTACCAGATATCATGGGTCTTTCATCAACTCCCTGCAGACACTTGTTGCGCCATGAACCAACCAGCCTCACTCAACTCCGTATTTTACATGAGGGTTTCCAATCTCCACTCTCGAAGAACCCGCTTTGGAATCTTCTCCAAACCAACTCTTTATCTCAGGCACCTTCCATAAGCGTCCACCGTCAAGGTTTCGAGCTCTCCTTGATTGCCACGTGCATTCAAGCTTCCTTCCACGCACTTTCTGTCACTGACTCAGCTGTTGCAACAGAACAGCACAGCTCCACATGCCCATAGTGAAGAGTTACAAACCTTAAGCTGTCACCTTGGATCTTCAGGCTTTTCGCAAGCCTATATTGCTTTAAATCTGTGTCCTGCATCAGGCATTGTTAAAAGTGAAACTAAAACTCAAGGTTTCATCCTTTTAGCCCACAAAAATACAGAAAGACAAATTAAATCTAAACTTATAGACATACCTTATTACTAACATCTCCAAATGCACGTATAACTTATTAAACTATCTCTGTTTCCTAACACTGTGCTGTATGACCCTATGATATAAGGCCAGCATCCTGATCAAGATTGTGAAAGGGAACTGAAGTATGGTGATGTCTCCCTAACTGGGACTCCGAGAAAAGGAACAGTCTTACTGAGTTGAGCTTTCACTTTGCTGCTGTGGTGTGCAGGTGGTGAGGTTACTGACTCTGCCAAATAACCTTTCTGTTTGGACAGACAAACATATATATTTGGGAAAACATTCTGGCTTACCACCCGAATGCCCCTAGTGCCAGCCTACAGGTCCCCTAATCTCTAAAAGTTGAGGCTCTTCCAGATATTGACAGCCATTGGCAGTGCTGTGCTGATGTTACATGTTCCGTGGAGATCTTCAAGAAGGCACAGATCTGTCACAGCCCTGCTGTTAAACCCAAACCTCCTTGGGCACATCCCTGTGCCCATTAATATGAGAGCCTCACTGAGTAATGGAGCAGTAAAACTTAATGTGCACAATGAATGTTACCCGATATCATAACCAGCCTTTTCTTCTATTCAGCAATCTGTGATACCAAAAAAAAAGAAGCTGGAAAATTATTTTTGAATCAACTTGCTTTTAAACGACTCTACAGAATTTTCCCTGCAGCCCTTTTTAATGTATTTAACAGCTGGGCAATCTCCAGCACTGCATTTCTATAAGGAATGGTGGTAGGGGGTTGGGGGAGGAAGAGTTCTCTTTAAGTACCTAATCTAACTGATTAACTGCTCAATTGCTCCATTTGAGGGCTATAGACCTTCCACTTGGGTTTTACCCACCAACGATTTTCTTAGGTTTGGAAGTGAGTGGGAGGGAATTGCTTCATTGTAAACTGGCCATCACCATCCCCATTGTGTTGTTCATGCTAACTGATTGCTTTATGCCAAAAGCAATAACCAGGCTTATTTTTCAGCCAGAGGTAAGGTAACAGGTAGCACTGGTGGTAAAGATGCAGATGCTTGAGTGAAACCATTTTACTGTTTCACAGGCTGCTTAATGCTCAACAATGCAGTGAACCATTGATCATACGAATACAAATATTAACACTGAGCATTACACACTTTAATCAGTTGGAAATATTTAATGCAGTGACAGATCTGGTCATTTCACGAAATTAAGCATGCAATCATTTAGATGTTTTATCTGGAGAAGAAACAAACCAGCTAAAATCAGGCTCAGTATTGCAATGGATATTAACTTAGAGCCTAGGAAGAGATGTACATATTTGGGATGGCAGCAAACTAGAAAAGTCTTCAATGGAATGAGGTGATGGGAGCCAGAAACATGGTCGAAATGATGGAAGGATGAACTCGAATGCAATAGAGATGTTTTAATGACTTTGCTTTCTAAAAATTTCTAAGTATAACTTCGGGACTGTTGGTAAACTGTGAGGTTAGACAATGGCTCAGCTGTATCCTGGTGCACATTCGAGGTCCATTTTAGCCTTGGCTGTTCTGGACTGGGTTTAATGAGGTGTGTACCAATGTGGAGAAAACATGCACCTATACAAACTATTTATCTGGATTGGTCAGTCGTTTGGTTTGGGAATTCCTAAGTGTCATGGTGGGCTTCCTGATCTGTTAGAAACCCAGTTAGCCAAAAGTTAAAGAGGTTGACTTGGAATGGTGCCGACCATTTGTAGCAGACCAATAAATCATGCAGGTATCAACCAATATAATTTACCTTAATCTCAGTGGAGGATGGAATGTTGTCCTAACTACAATATTACCAAGGACGAATGAAAATGAAATATACCATTCAATCACCTCGCTGTGTTATCACAGTTTTTGAAATTCTCAAATTGGACCATAAGGCCACAATTTCATTTTATACAAAGCGTTTTATTAATGTAAAACTTCTCAGCTCACCATAGAACCTAAAACTGACATAGAATGCAATGCAGAACAATATGGAGATTAGGACTGATTGACATGCATTGTTACTTTCTTGTTATGGTACTTTCTATCCGCATTATCTCTCTCCCACACAGTAATTCCCATGGGCTTTCTGGCAGTCACACACAAATTCACAGTCTCTTAAACACAAATACATACTCTCTGATATTTATTCTCTCCTTCTCCTACCCACTATACTAGATGTTCTTTCTCTTATTCCTGTCAGCTTTCATTTCTTATTTTCCTGGTGTTAGCAATTGAATCAATCTTGTCAGAAGGATCGCAATTGCCTCATTTTAACTGCATAACTTTTTAAAGAAAAAAAAAATGACTTAAATTTTTATAGTACCTTTCACAACCTCATGATGCCCCAAAGTCATCTTTATTAACGTACTGTTTTAATGTAATCGTTGTTGTAACACAGGAAATTGCAGCAGACAATTAGCATATACGAGGGCCCGCAAAAACCAATACTATAAATGAGTAAATAACCTGAGGGGTGGTTGCAGGATCCTGTTAGTTACTGTCTGATCACTGTAAACCAGGACTCAAGGAGCATCCTCTTGCTCATCCTCCATTCATGCCATGAAATCCTTATTGTCCGGTTGAAAGGGAAAATTGGGCCTCCATTTAACTTTCTCATCTAAAAGACAGTCCAGGACTCCTTCAGTATGGCACTAAAATGTCAACCTAGATTATGAATTGTGGGTTTAAACTCAGGATCTCATGACCTAGAGGTCAGAGTTACCCACTCAGCCATGGCTAATATCGAAAATTGATATCCAAGATTTTTTTTTTTACAAGCTGGACAGGAATGAATGGTGAAATTATCTTGGTGTCAATGAACCAAATAGAACAAAAATGTCACACATGGGGCTGTTTTGCTTTTATTATTTCATTCACGGGAGGTTGTGCGGAGATGGAGTTTATTGCCCTTGAGAAATTGAGACATCTTCTTGAATACAATTGAGTGACTTCTTTGACGATCTGAGAGGGCAGTTAAGAATCAACCACATGGCTGAAGGCCTGGAGGCACATATAGACTAGACTGGATAATGCCTGCAAATTTTCTTCATTAAAGGACATTAATGGATCAGATGGGATTTTACAACAATCCCAGTAATTTTATGGTCACCATCACTGATGCTAACTCCAAATTTACTTAATTAACTAGCTGCCGTGGTGCCTTTTGAATACATGTCTCTGGATCCACCTCAACACATCCATTTCAACACATCAAAATCAAGACATCCCTGCATTTATATTGCCATAGGTTGGATGCGTTTCCTGATATTGGGTTCTGAATTGAAATCTACAATCCATGGTTCTATTTAATTGAGGCCCAGGCCTCAAAATGGCTGCAGCATTTCCTCTCCTGGAATATCAATGTTAACCCTGCTATGCTGAGAGGAATCTCCTCCTTTTGGTGGGGAGAGGTGGGGTGGGGGTGGCAGTTATTGATTAATTGAGAGCAACTATTGTTATGCCCTCCAATTTCCCGTCACTAGCAAACATTGGAAAATATTAAAGCAAAACAAATGTGTAACTACTAATCTGACTATGAAGATAGTTCCAAATATATGGTTGCTAATGGAAAAACAGATAACAGCACGAAACTATCATCAGTAACAGGAAACTAATACTAATAAACAAATATTGACTTCAAATAAAACCAGAGTCTTGTCATTATACTAATGTGAAACCATTTACAACAGAGTGAAAAAAAATCATTCAGCTCTTTCAGAGTGAATAGTTTGTTACTTGCAAAGTCAATGATGAGCAAATGAATCATAATAGGCAAAGTATTGAAATATACACCTGCTTGAAAGAAATACACAAAATGTGATTATAATTACGAGATAGCCTTTTAATGATCCACATTTATTCTACAGAATATCATTTATAAAATGTGAGCAAAGATTGTACCCAACATTTGTCTCTTCGTCCTAGTTCCAGGGAGCAGGGTCGGAGGGCAGAGTTCCAGAGAGGTGAGTATAAAAACCTTACCTCGGGGATTCGCAGACCTCGGGTCTTAAAAAAAAATCAAAAGTGGCGTCACGGTAAATCTGTGACCTGATTGGCTGGTAGGGAATCTACACTGAATTTGAAACTAAAACATTGTTAAACTAATTAAACCAAATGATTTAATCACTTAATTAATAAGTAGAGGGTATCTAGACCAGAATCAGGGGATTAGTTCTTAGAATTTAGCATTTATAGTAGAAATCTAGCCCTAGGGAACGTATAGTTAATAAGGAGTCAATAAGCAGTTATTAGATTTAAATTGATTTATTAAATAGCTTAGAAATGGGATGTGGGAAATCTGTGACGCTTCAAGTGTCCTGGACAACTACATCTGCAGGAAGTGTCCCCAATTGCAGCTCCTCACAGACTGCATGGATTGTTTGGAGCAGCAGTTGGATGCACTTAGGAGCATTCAGGTGGCGGAAAGCGTCATTGACAGGAGTTTTGGAGATGTGGTCACACCCAAGGTACAGACTGATAGATGGGTGACCGCTATAAGGGGCAGGCAGTCAGTGCAGAAATCCCCTGTGGCTGTCCCCCTCTCTAACAGGTATACTGTTTTGGATACTGTTGGGGGGGATGGCCTATCAGGGGAAAACAACAGCAGTAGTCAGAGCAGTGGCACCACGGCTGTCTCTGTTGTTCAGCAGAGGGGGTCAAAGCACAGAAAAGCAATTGTCATAGGGGACTCTATAGTCAGGGGCTCAGATAGGCGCTTCTGTGGTCGTGAAAGAGACACCAGGATGGTATGTTGCCTCCCTGGTGCCAGGATGTCTCTGATCGGGTACGGGACATTCTGAAGGGGGAGGGAGAACAGCCAGAGGTCGTGGTACACATTGGTACTAACGACATAGGCAGGAAGAGTGACGAGGTCCTGCAGCGGGAGTTCAGGGAGTTAGGCAGAAAGTTAAAAAACAGGACCTCTAGGGTTGTAATCTCAGGATTACTCCCTGTGCCACGTGCCAGTGAGGCTAGAAATAGGAAGATAGTGTAGCTAAACACGTGGCTGAACAGATGGTGTAGAAGGGAGGGTTTCTGATATCTGGATCATTGGGATCTCTTCCGGGGCAGGTGGGACCTGTACAAGAAGGACGGGTTGCATCTAAACTGGAGGGCACCAATATCCTGGCTGCAAGGTTTGCTAGTGTCACTCGGGAGGGTTTAAACTAGTATGGCAGGGGGGTGGGAACCAGAGCAATAGGTCAGCAAATAAAGGACTGGGAACCAGTGAATATGGACAGTAGGACTAAGAGGAAGGGCAGGCAGGGAGAAATTACTGAACACAGTGGGACTGGGGTTCTGAAATGCATTTGTTTCAATGCGAGAAGTATACCAGGCAAGGCAGATGAGCTTAGAGCTTGGGTTAGTACTTGGGACTATGATGTTATTGCTATTACAGAGACTTAGTTGAAGGATGGACAGGATTGGCAGATAAACGTTCCAGGATTTAGATGTTTCAGGCAGGATAGAGAGGGATGTAGAAGAGGTGGGGAGTTGCACTGCAGGTTAAGGAGAATATCACAGCTGTACGACAGGAGGACACCTCAGAGGGCTCATGCAGCGAGGCAATATGGGTAGAGCTCCGGAACAGGAAGGGTGCAGTCACAATGTTGGGGGTATACTATAGGCCTCCCAATTGCCAGCGGGAGATTGAGGAACAGTTATGTAGGCAGATTTTGGAAAGATGTAAAAGCAATAGGGTTGTTGTGGTGGGTGATTTTAACTTTCCCTATATTGACTGGGAATCACTAAGTGCTAGGGGTTTGGATGGTGCAGAATTTGTAAGGTGCATCCAGGAGGGCTTCCTGAGACAATATGTAGATAGTCCAACTAGGGAAGGGGCAATACTGGACCTGGTATTAGGGAATGAACCCGGCCAGGTGGTCGAAGTTTCAGTAGGGGAGCATTTCGGGTAAAGTGACCATAATTCAGTAAGTTTCAAGGTACTGGTGGATAAGGATAACAGGAGTCCTCAGGTTAAGGTGCTTAATTGGGGGAAGGCTAATTATAATAATATTAGGCAGGAACTGAGGAATCTAGACTGGAGGCGGATGTTTGAGGGCAAATCAACAACTGACATGTGGGGGGCTTTCAAACGTCAGTTGATAAGAATTCAGGACCGGCATGTTCCTGCTAGGATGAAGGATAAGCATGGCAAGTTTCAGGAACCTTGGATAACGAAGGATATTGTGAGATTAGTCAAAAAGAAAAGAGAAGCATTCGTAAGGGCTAGAAGGCTGGGAACAGATGAAGCCCATGGAGAATATAAAGAAAGTAGGAAGAAACTTAAGCAAGGAGTCAGGAGGGCTAAAAGGGGTAATGAAAAGTCACTGGCAACCAAGGTTAAGAAAAATCCCAAGGCCTTTTATACATATGTAAAAAGCAAGAGGGTAGCCAGGGAAAGGGTAGGCCCACTCAGGGACAGAGGTGGGAATCTGTGTGTGGAGCCAGAAGAAATGGGAAAGATACTAAATGAATACTTCTCATCAGTATTCACCAAAGAGAAGGACTTAGCGGTCAATTTGTCTAGGGAAGAGCGTGTAGATAGCCTGGATCATGTTGAGATCAAAAAAGAGGAGGTGTTAGGCGTCTTGAAGAATATTAAGGTGGATAAGTCCCCAGGGCCAGATGGGATCTAGCCCAGAGTACTGAGGGAGGCAAGGGAGGAGATTGCTGGGGCCTTGACAGAAATCTTTGTATCCTCACTGGCTGCGGGTGAGGTCCCAGAGGACTGGAGAATGGCCAATGTTGTTCCATTGTTTAAGAAGGGTAGCAGGGATAATCCAGGAAATTACAGGCCGGTGAGCCTTACGTCAGTGATAGGGAAATTATTGGAGAAGATTCTTCGTGACAGGATTTACTACCATTTGGAAGCAAATGGGCGTATTAGTGAGAGGCAGCATGGTTTTGTGAAGGGGAGGTCGTGTCTCACTAACTTGATCGAGTTTTTCGAGGAAGTGACAAAGATGATCGACGATGGAAGGGCAGTGGATTTTATATACATGGATTTCAGTAAGACTTTTGACAAGGTCCCTCATGGCAGACTGGTACAGAAGGTAAAGTCACACGGGATCAGAGGTGAGCTGGCAAGATGGATACAGAATTGGCTTGGTCATAGAAGACAGAGGGTAGCAGTGGAAGGGTGCTTTTCTGAATGGAGAGCTGTGACTAGTGGAGTTCCACAGGGATCAGTGCTGGGACCTTTGCTGCTTGTGGTATACATAAATGATTTGGAGGAAAATATAACTGGGCTAATTAGTAATTTTGCAGACGGCACTAAGGTTGGAGGAGCTGCAGGTAGTGAAGAGGATTGTAAAGGATACAACGGGATATAGATCGGTTGGAGACTTGGACGGAGAAATGGCAGATGGAGTTTAATCTGGACAAATGCGAGGTAATGCATTTTGGAAGGTCTAATACAGGCAAGAATTATACAGTAAATGGCAGAACCCTTAAGTGCATTGACAGGCAGAGGGATCTGGGTGTACAGGTCCACAGGTCACTGAAAGTGGCAGCGCAGGTGGATAAGGTAGTCAGGAAGGCATATGGCATGCTTGCCTTCATTGGCAGGGGTATTGATTATAAAAGCTGGGAAGTCATGCTGCAGCTGTATAGAACCTTGGTTAGGCCACACTTGGAATATTGCATGCAATTCTGGTCACCACATTACCAGAAAGATATGGAGGCGTTGGAGAGGGTGCAGAGGAGGTTTACCAAGATGCTGCCTGGTCTGGAGGTTATTAGCTATGAGGAGAGGTTGGAGAAACTCGGACTGTTCTCACTAGAGCGACGGAGATTGAGGGGCGACTTGATAGAAGTTTACAAAATTATGAGTGGCATGGACAGAGTAGATAGTCAGAATCTTTTTCCCAGGGTGGAAGAGTCAATTACTAGGGGACATAGATTTAAGGTGAGAGGAGAAAACTATAGAGGAGATGTGCGGGGCAAGTTTTTTACGCAGAGGGTAGTGAGTGTCTGGAATTTGCTGTCAGAGGAGGTGGTGGAAGCAGGTACGATAGTGGTGTTTAAGAGGCAGCTTGACAAATACATGAATAGGATGGGAATAGAGGGATACGGACCCTGGAAGTGCAAAATGTTTTAGTTGACGGGCAATATGATCGGCGCAGGCTTGGAGGGCCGAAAGGCCTGTTCCTGTGCTGTACTTTTCTTTGCTCTTTGTTCTTTGTTTGAATAGCAGTGGATATGACCATTGTGCCAGTGAGTGGGAGCGTGGTTTTAATTGTGGAATCGGTCAGCACGCCAAGAGCTCGAGGTCATTTGCTCCCCTTATACCAAGAATGGTGATGCTGAACTTTGGAAAAAAGGTTCACAGTGAAAGTTCAGACTGAGGGAACATATTCTTTGATCTCCATTCCTGGCAATTGTAAGAAAGCACAGCTAGTTGTGGTTAGTTAATGAGATAGACTAATAAAATAAATAGGTTAAATACAGTATTAAAATAGCACATTATAAGAAATTAAATTGTGTGCTGTTTAAAAATAATAATAAGCTTTGCTAAGGAAAGAAAATTCATTAAACTAAGTTCAACCTACCTCATTAAAAACAGGTTGTAGTGGCAGCCTTCTATCTCGGAGGATGATAGTTTGCGTGTGGTGGTCAACTCTGTGTTCACCGTTGTCTGATGTGGCTCAGGATCCTCACTCTGGAATGGCACTCTCTGCTGCCCTTGCTGCAGAGGAAGGGAGTGGGGTTGAGAAGGTGAATGATTCACTCATCTCTGTTTTCTTCAGGCCCTCTTCTCGACCAGCTGAGCTTTTCACTTCTGCTCGCCTCTTCCAATGCTCTACCAAACAGTCAGGCTCCAGAAGCCATGGCCATGAGTGACTGTCTCCCAGTTGTCAGTATCAATGTCCACCATTTTCATACCTCGCTTGCAGATGTGTCCTTGTAGCAGAGGTATGGAAACCCAGGGGTTTGTGACCCAATGGGAAGCTCACCATACAGACCTTTGGGTATAGAGCGGTCATCCATCCGATGAAGGCAGCTGAACCAGTGCAAATGTCATTGGCTTAGCAATGAGTGTAGGCTAATGGAATAGTGCACACCAGGACCTCTGAGTTGGTGACCTTGTCTTCCAAGAGATGCTGAGGATATACCTGAGACAGCAAAGATGGAAAATTTTCCGCCTTTTCTCCTGACTGGATGTATATTGTCCAGGTCTCACCGCTGTAGATGAGGGCACCGAGAATACAAGCCTGGTAGAGTTGGGGCCAGGTTTTCTCAGGCAACTCTGGAGCAATTTAAAAATAGCAGGCGGGGCCCAATGCCAGGATTCCTACCCACTTAGTTGCCACCAGCAATTTTCACCAGTGCAGGATAAGTGTGCAGGTAATGACCCCACATACAGCACTCCTGATCTGGTGGGCTCCATTGCAGTGGTAGGCATCTCCTAGTTCCGGCAACTTTCATGGAGTTGGATCAGCCTCTCCATGAATCCGTCTCTCAGACGCATCGTGAGCCATTGTCTAGATTAGGGAACCTTCGAAAGGAAGGTTCAAAAGGACTTATCCATGGCCCCCAGTCACACCCCATGGCCCCTCATACTCTCCATGCCAACTCATTGCCAAATCATGCCCCTGGCAGGGTCATTCACCCAATGTGCACTATGTACATAACCAATGAGCCATATAATAACATTGGTGAGTGTGGAACCACGGAAAAAAACACCCAATTAGAAATGTCCTTTGAATAAACTGCTTTTCTGACAATTGCATAAGAGTGTCAATCATACAGACCATTAAAGTGTCAATAGCAGAGGCTTCAAAAACTTCATAGTTCTTAATGGTTTTCAAATAAACATTGAGACATGGACAAAAGAGATCACAGAAAGAACAACTTGTTATAACTAATTAAAGATGTCAATAAAGCAAAGTCAACAATTCACTTCACTTGTCAAACAAATTCACAACTGAGCTAATGATTTTATTGGTCATGGCTCTGAGCCAAGTGTGTATAATGAGGACAGGTGTCTAGCCAGTGAACATGCTGGAAATACACAGCAAATCAAAGGGCAGCTATAAAGGGAAAAGACTGGTTAAGGCTACTAATGTATATTTATCATCATAACTCAGATATTTGTTAGTTGTTATCACAGCAAATCATGAGGAACTGTTTATAGTAAGTCAGACTAAACGGTAGCTGCCACCTCCTTCCCACCAAAACTACTCATACGATTTGGGTCAGTGTTGGAGGTCAACCATCTCAGCCCCAGTGCATTGCTGGAGGTGTTCTTCAGGGTAGTGTCCTAGGCCTAACTATCTTCAGCTGCTTCAATGGCCTTCCCTCAATCAAAAGATCAGAAGCGGGGATGTTCGCTGATGATTGCACAGTGTTCAGTATAATTCACAACTCTTCAGATACTGAAGCAGTCCATGACCATATGCAGCAAGACCTGGACAATATCCAGGCTTGGACTGATAAGTGGCAAGTCACATTCATGCCACACAAGTGCTAGGAAATGTCCATCTCCACCAAGAGAGAATCTAACCATCTCCCCTTGACAGTCATTGGCATTACCATCGGTCAATCCCCCACCATCAACAACCTGGGAGTTACCATTGACCAGAAACTGAATTGGACCAGCTATATTAACACAGGAGCTTTAAGAGGAGGTTAGAGGCTGGGAATTATGTCGAGAGTAACTCACCTCCTGACTCCCCAAAGCCTATCCACCATCCACAAGGCACAAGTCAGGAGTATGATGGAAACCTCTTTACTTGCCTGGATGAGTGCAGCTCCCACAACACTCAAGAAGCTTGACACCATCCAGGGTAACATCCAGCCCACTTGACACCACATTAAACATTCACTCTCTGCTCCACTAATGCACAATGGCAGCAGCATGTACCATCTGCAAGATGCACTGCAGGAACTCACCAAGGTTTCTTTGACAGCACCTTCCAACCTGCAACCGCTACCACTTGGAAGGACAAGGGCAGCAGGCACTTGGGAAGACCATCACCTGGGAGTTCCCCTTTGAGCCACATGCCTTCCTGTCTTGGAAATATATCATCATGCCTTTGCTGTCGCTGGGTCAAATCCCTGGAGCTCCCTCCCCAGTAGCACAGTGGATCTTTCTATATCACATGGACAGCAGTGGTTCAAGAGGACGGTCACCAACACCTTCTCAAGGGCAATTAGGGATGGGCAGTAAATGTTGGCTTTGTCAGTGACTCTCACATCCAATGAAAGGGGAAAAAAATCATTTCCACATTGCAATAATATTTATCTTGGAGCGTTGGATGATTCCTTGGGATGATAAAGATACCAAATCACATCACTAACCTCACTTGATAACAGAGATGAAAAAATAGCTACTGCAGACTTTTTTAAAAAAACATCTTAGCAAATTCTAAGGCACTCAGTAATGAATACCACCATTCTTATCTCTGCATTTCAGATCGATTTGAACAGAGAAACTTCACACAATGACAGCGGAAGCCTTTACAGACTATAAATTGGATGAAATTTGAGTACCCCCAAGATTTTCCCACCAAAGAACGCACAGTGTAAAATATCAGATATACAAATACAATTCATTCAACTGAATTAAATTACTTCTGTTTTGTCATGTTAGAAGATAAAGCACATTGTCTATTCTGAAGTTTCAGTAAAAAATGGTATTAAAACATCTTTATATCTCTATTTCACTGGTTATATGCAGCCAATACACTGCATCAATTTATTCAGCTGTCTAGTTCCTGCCAAACTGCACAAAAAGAAAACAATGGAATACTGCTTTTCTAAGGCACAATAATGAGAAACTCCAAACACCTCCAAGAATGTACCCTCAATGAATACATTTTATAGCTGTATTATTATACTTAATAATAAACAATGCTTTGAAGCCCAGGTAATGGGAAGACATTACAGAATCTCTGAATGAATTGATACTTGGCTTGTTGGGTCAGAGATTTCTATGCTTTGCAGCCATTTCCTGTGTGTTCAATGGTGCCACATTGACAATGTCACTGTGGAATGGTGTACAGCCAATCTGTGTGCATGCACAAGCCGCTGCTAAATTAATCAGGCTTATTCTTGTAGGCCTCGTGGCCGGCCGCCTATTAAAGGCGTTGGACCCTTGAGTGACCTAGAACCTTTTGAAGGACCCTCTATTAAAAGCGTTCAGGGTGAGCCAACCAAATGTTGCCCTATTCTCGCTTAGGGTTCTTCATTGGCCTCCATGGTTACCAATAAAAGGTAAATCCAAAAAAAAGAATTAAGTTAAAGAAAACCATCCTGTGGAGCCAGGAGGAACAGAAGTGTTTCCCCTAACTCCACACACATTGAACTCCGTCCCTCAACACCCTCCATATTTTTGCTCTATACCCCGTCACCCCAGTTTCTTCTCTGCAGGCTGTTACTGATGAGGGAAGTAGCTCAACACGACATTTGCAAAACATGAGTTGCCTGTGGAGCTGTAAAAGACATTGGCAGTTCCTGCACAAAACATTGATGAGGCCTGTGGTCTAATTTCAAACTGACTCCCCTAGTTGGGTTTTGAATTACAAAAATACAACGTATGCATTTTTGCCCAGTTGTCTCTATCAACAGTTAATGAAAAATGTCTGCATTCTACCCTCTAACCTCTAACCATGAGTGTGTATGAATTAAATGAACGAGCTACTGCAATCAGTGGAATGATGCTACAGAATAATGCCTACAGTGCTGAGTTGCCTTGCTACAGGGAGAGGTTAAGTGGATGGAGGAGATTCATTCTAGCTACATCTACAAAGTACACTTTGTACGTCTGCGAGTGGCTAGGTCATCAGAGAACGTCAGAGTAGGCTGTCTCAGAGTGAGGAAAATTAATTTTTAACTTGTTTGGTTTTGTACACATTAATGAAACTGTCAGGAAAGGACTACCTGTGTTGCACATTTGGAACACAAGTTGAAACAGGTTAAGTGAAAGGGTAATTTGTCAGTTTTGCTACTAATAGAGACACATATATCTTGCTTATTATTTAATTATTAACAAAGCATTGCTCCTAGGTTTATTTGCCATTTGTTACATAGCCTCAGCATGGGATAACTTTGGCCCCTGGCAGTAAACAAGGACTTTCTCGCACACTTGGTGAATCATCTGCTGTATCCTGTTCTACCACGGTATCTCAATCTCTTTGGGCAGCTGTACCTATGCTGCAGTTTGTGGCAGTCGGAGCCAATGTTTCAGGATGCTGGGAAGTTTCTTGTCAGCTATTAGGGAGACCCTGCTTTCTGTGCTACATCGAAGGAAAGGGAGTTGGAATGCTGGTTGCATAACAACTCTTTATACTTTGCCAAGATTTAACGGTCCAGATTTTGCTGTAGCTGGGTGTCTGGTGGTGTCTGCCACAAGTTACGCTAGTCCTTGCACATTCATGTTTTTTTTTTAGGTTTTTGCATGGTAAGTTGCTGAAAGTGTGAGCAGGTAACAGAACAGTGAGAGAAACAACACTCCTGGGACCTGAGTGAACAGGGCAAGTGCACTCCCTTACCCAATCAGATTGAAGGATTGTGAAATTAACAGTGCAAGGACTGAGAAAGAAGTGTTACTTCGAATGAGTGAATTCAATTATAGAGAGAGAAATAAGGAAGGGGAAAGAAGGTGAGAGAGAGAGAGAGAGAGAGAGACGGCAAGAGAAAAGAGGCAGAAAGGAAATGTATAAAAGAAGATTACGGCCGGAGTTTTCCCCATTGGTGTTGGATGGCTTGGCGGGTGGTAGGGGGAGGCAACATGGTGGGGGGAGGCAACTTGGTGGGAAAGCCAAAACTTGGTTTCACACCAGCATGAAAGAACAGCGGAATCATCTGTTGGTGTCCGCCACAGCGGAATGCGAGTTCCGCTGGAGGCCAGCGTGAACCCGATTTGCATCTCGCGAATGGGATGCAAAGTCAGGCCCGATTGGAATCGTCCCCCCACACCTGATTTTCCATTATGCCAGCGGGAAAACATCCCGGCCCAGAACACATCTGGACAAGCTTGACATGCAGAAGTCAGGACATACCATCAGGGCCTTTGCTTAGATCACGGGCATCCGAGGAGAAGAAGATGCTGGAGAACCACACCTACTGGACCCTGGAGGAACACGGGCACCACATGCCGGGTAGATTCTCTTGGACATGGATGTGCCGTGAAGCAGGTCACGGAAGGTGGGAGGTCTCCGCTGATGTCTCGGGTCTGCTTCAGAACATCACGGTCTTGGCCAGGGGCTGCTATGGATGATCGGTGAGGGGAGGGGAGAGGAAAGCATAGCTGTGACTGGGAGAGGAAGGTGCACCTGCTCGGCGTGAGGGTGGGGGAGGGTGGGGAAACGAAGTTGCCAGGTTGGGGTGGCGTGATGGTAAAGTTGGGAGGTGGGAGGAGGGATTACGGGGGGAGGAGGATGGAACGGGGTAGAGTTTAACAATTGGGGAAGTAGGTTTAAGGTGGGGAGATAGGTGTAAGGAAGGGAGTTCGGAGGAGGAAAGGAGTTCAGGGAGGAAGGTGTCCAGTGAGGAGGAGCGAGTTTGGAGTGGGGGAAGGTGTTAGTGAGGTGGGGGGGTGGGGTGGGGGTGAAGGTATCCGGGGGTAGGAGGGAGTAAGGGTGGAAGAGAGAGTAAGTGGGTGGGGGAGGGTGGTGATGTCCAGGTGAATCTGCCAGGAAGGTGCCTCCTGAGGAGTGAAATGAGGGTGGGCGCGGTAGTAAGGAATGGTGAGTATGAGAGGGGGCAGAAAGGGTGGGAGGGCGAGGATGTGTTAATACACTAGAAGGGATGGCGATGGTGGTTGGTGGGGACTTGGAGGCAGACTCAGGCACTGGGGGTAGTAAGGAGGAGGTTGGGAAGGTCAGTGTGGATGGGGGTGAGATTCCCAGGGAGGTAAGGAACACATTCAGCTGGACATCCTGGAAAGACAAGGGTTTGGGTTGGGAGGTGATGGTGGGGAAGAGGAAGCTGATGCCAGGGGGTTGGCATTGACGGAGGAAAGGACATGGGTGAGTGGGGTGGGGGGGTGGGGGAAAGGATAGGGGAGCTGATCAAAAACCTGAATAAGGCCATCATTGTCGAAATGGAAAGTGAGCGGAGCCTCATGTTGGACGGGCATGGGTGCTGCTGGGAGTGAGGTCAGTGGGTGGGTGGAGATGCAGCTCAGCTCAGATGGACACCTGAAAGAGAATCCCAGCTGGCAGCACTGAAAATGCTCGGGACAGTGAGATGAGTGTGATGGAGGGAGGTGTGTGGGAGAGGCTTGCATGAGGCTCCGAAAGACCCTGCCACACACACCCAGGTCTCCCTCCAGAATCACTTGTAGGCTGGCTCCACGCAGCTGAATTGCTAGTTGGTTGGGGGGGATGCAGTGGGAGGACTCGCGAAGTCTGGCAATGAAGCTGAAAGACAACATTACACATTATTCAGTGAAAGTGAATATATTTATGATCAGAAATTCATTGCCCTGACTTGTGATCAGAAATTCCTACCTTTTCCAGGCCTACCACTCCTCCAAGGTGCTGCCCTGACATCTGCAGCAGGGGTGGAGACAGCCTGTGCAATGGTTGGCCCTGTTCCCTCTGATGATGTTGGCGTGTGTCCTCTGGAGAGCCGAGACCTTGAGGACACTGGCCTGCTTTGGCTGTCCCCCTGTGGGCCAGCTGCTCCTTCTGCGGTGATAGAGGATGAGGTTGAGGGGGTCACAGGTAAATGGGACTCAGAAGGAGTTGGCAGCCTCTGAGATTCCTGAGTGGATGACCCAGGGGCGTCCAGCTGCCGCTCCTCCTCGCTCGGGTGCCCGAGGGCTCTGGCTTGACTCCCTGAGGGAAAGGAGCACCTGGAGGGATGTTGAGGTTCCCCGTTTCCCTCTCACGTTGCCACTGCAGGAACTCACCCATGCCTACAGCGATGAAGTGCAGGTCTGTGTGCATCTCCGTATTCTGCTGGACAAGGATCTCCATGGAGTCTGCCATCCTCACCATGGAGACCTCCATATACGCACAAATGGGTACCACTTGGTCAGAGAGCAGGCAGATACACTCCTCCAACTCTTGTGCCACTCTGTTGCGGGTTTCCAACAGCTCTGCGTGATGTTCCCACGCCTCCTGCTGACTCTCCAGGATGAGTTGGAAGGCTGAATCCAGAAGCTCATCATCTGACTCGGACCTCACAGATGCCTCTTCCCCATCAGTCCCTCCGAGTGTCGGGGAGCTCAGCTGAACCTGCCTCCTCCTGCTGTGGACACGTGTCCGTGCGGTGACCACAGATTATGAACCCGAGCCTGCTCTAGATCTAGGTCCCACCGAGGTGTGTGTCTCTGCGCTGGTGGAGGGTGTGGGTAAGCGCTGTGATGGGTCTTCCAGGCTGCTTATTTTCAGATTTTTAATGGAGAAGGTGTCCTCTTGGCTGGAGGTGAGGCTCTGGATAGAGCTGAGGGACTGGCTGGCTGAGGGTGTCGGTCGCTTGGCTGAGCTCCCTGTGAACCTAAGTAGAGATAATTAGTGCATGGCAGCAGAGTCAAAAACAGGAGAGAGAGACACTCACAGTTGTGTTGAGGGAGGGATAATGTGGTGCAGGATCCTCATGAGCGTGTTCACCGCCGACCTCACCATCATCACAGGCACGGTCCACATCCTCACCAGTCAGCACGATGGCACACTCCTCAAAGTGAGTGAGGGGCCTAATGTGGGCCACTCCACCCCCTGGTCTGGGATCTCTTCTTGCTGGTGTGAACCAGCTTCTCCTGCATGGAAACAGATGGAGAGAGTGTGAGCAGGACACATGGCACTGAGTGGAATGTTTGTGTGGTGAGCGGAGACATGGACAGGATGAGGACACGAGCTCCAGAGGATATGAGCCTGATGGAGATGTGAGGGTGTGTGTGAGAGTTAGTGGTGTTGTCCCTTGAGGTGTGAGATCCCTGTGGATGTGTGATGGGTTTGGGAGTGTGTGAGTTGAGAGTGATGATGTGGTTGACTTACCCTGTTGGAACGGATGAGACTATTCATCCTCTTCCTGCATTGGATCGTTGACCTCCTCTGTGCTCCGTAGTGCTGACCGTCACTGCTAGCCCCTCCCTTGTCTAGATTGGTGACTCTGGTGGACTTCCTGTGGCCAGAGCGGGCGTAGAGAACATCGCGGCAACCTTCTGCTGCATCCAGCAGGCGCCCCAGAGAAGCGTCACTAAATTTGGGGGCTGCCGTCTTCTTTGCTTTCGGGACCACCTGTTGCCTGGAGCAGTCCCGATCTGTAGACATGGCGTAGGCTGCGCTCTGGTGTGCTTTAAATATGGGCACCCAGAGCAAGTGAGCACTGAGGTCACAGCAGGGTGGGTGAATCTGAGCCTGCTTGCCAGTGACCTGGAATGTTTCCTGTGAATGAATTGTTAATGAGATGGGACACCCCGGGAATGGGGTGATACAGCGCGAAAACCCGCCATTGCGGCTGGTGGGTTTTTTCTGCTTGCTACCGCACTTAGTGCAAACCTGGGATGATTCCACACTACGTTTTAACTTTTAAAATCTCTAGCAACATTTCAAAGCTGAAGGAATCAAATTCCATGCTGCAACTGTTGATTTTCAGCACCAGGGGTGTTGTCTGTCAGTGTACCGAGCAATTATCATCTTGTTAAAAGTGCATTGTGACTAAAATGGAAAACATTAACTTTCTGTGGTGAGCAATGCAAATACAGGATTGTCACAGCATTCAGTGCATTGCAATGATGAGGCCGGCAGTGAGCTGCTGTCTCTGGGAAGTTAACAGCAGAACAGCATATCTCAGGCAGAAACATTTGGACACGTTGGTATCTGACCATGCGCCTGCACCTCATCAGCAATTACAGTTCTATTTTGGTATAAATAATGGTAAACACCATTAGTCTCACTGTTGACCTGACAGCAAAATCTTGCACATTGTGTCACATGACATTGAGCTGCAACACATGGCTGAGCGAGTGGATGAAGATTGATTGATTTGGTGCATAATTGGGTGATTGAATGAGTGAGCAAGTGGAGAATAAGTTGAGCAGCAAGAGCAGCGGAGTGAAGACATCAAGCTTCACCCTCTCCCATTCTTTCTGTGCACCGCCCCACACCCCGCCAACCTCCCCTGCCCCACACCCCCCCACCTACCCCCCAACCCCCACACTGGATTAATAATCTCCGCCCTGATTTCTTTGAATAAATTAGAGCCTGTCATGCAATGAGTTTCTGTTACAGTCTTTATTCTGTCGTGTGGCTCCTTGGCCTGCAAGCAGAGTTGAGAAGTTGGAAGTGTCAGGAGCACATGCACTGAGATGCAATTGGTAATCCTGCAACACAATCTGGATGTAATTGCACAGATGTGCCTCATACTATAAGGTTCAGAGAGAAGAAGCCCTATAATAATGTGAGTTTTAGAAAAGTTCTTGTGTGGATTGTATCTGGAGATTGGGTTTATGACAAAGAATGTGTGAGAAAGAGAGGCACAGCTGATTTATTTGCACTGTGTCCATCAGCAGTATAACTCCCTTCAATACTGCACTTCACGCTGCAACACATTAACAGAAGCAACTTGTGAGCCCTCTGGGGCTGGGTTCCATTCACTCCACGTTCCCCAAATTGTGCTGACTGAGAAATACCATCTGCGAGAAGTATTCTCTCAACTCCCGCTGCAAGCTCCCAACTTCTGTAGCAGCACCAGGCATGCGACTGCCCAAAGCACGAGGCCAGGCATCCTAGTGCCCAAACCACAAACTCCCATTTACAGGTGTTAGATACTCGCTCAGAGATTACGATGATTGTGTAAACAGCCAGAAGACGTCTCATCATTCAGCAGGGTCAGGGATGTGTGATTCTGGAAGGTGCAAATTCATGCCACATTCAGGAAGGGTGAGTGAGGCAGAGCTTTTAAATTACTGCGTTCCCAGGAGTACTGCATGTAGGTTGAAGATAAAAATATTTTCCCAGGCACAAGAATGTTAAATTTCTCCCTCTTGTCCTCACTGTTGTTTATGCTTCTGAATTATTTAATGCACAGAGATTATTAAATAGCTGTTCACTACAAGATGTAGGTATAACATTTCATTATTTTTCCAGTGTTTTTACTATTTAGTTTCCCTAAGATTATCAGGGTATATCATGATGTATTAAGGGATCAGATCCTATAATTTTTCTTTTATTTCTTGGATAAGAGCTTAGCTCCCTTAATGCATGGCCAACATCTGGAACTCTTGAGGAATTAGTGCTGAAAATCTATATCTAACCGCTTAGTGCTAGGGCTTTGGAAGACTGACACTTGAAAATGTTGTCCAAAGTCTCTACCTTTGTTCCAGATGAGACCAAACTAGATGAAGTGGATATTATGACCCAAAAAACCAAGTCAGACTAGGTTAATGGTTTAAAATTTTAAAGTTTAGAAGATTGTGATGTTTTGGGACCATGTATTGAAGGTAAAATGGAAGGGGTCATGTGACCTGTTCTGACGTCTGCCTGAGAGCAAGCTGAAACAAAAATAGAAAATGTTGGAAAAACTCAGCAAGTCTAACAGCATCTGTGGAGAGATAAAAGACAGAGTTAACGTTTCGAGTCCTCATGACTCTTCTTCAGAGCTAAAGAGAAGTAAAAATGTAATTAAATTTATACTATTTAAGAGGGGTGGAGCAGGTGAAGCTGGATGGAAGGTCAACAATAGGTGGGGACAAAGGAGAGATTGACAAAGATGTTCTGAACACAAGGACAAAGGGAGTGTTGATGGTAATGGTAAGGGCTAAAGGAGGTGCTGATAGTGGCATTAAGATAAGAAAGCAGAATGTGGTAATAGCAAGGCAAGGGTAAGCACTCTGGAAAGAACAACATGAACAAGTGACCCCCACATTTTATCCTATTTTCAATGAATAAAAATGAAAATAAATAAAAAAATTTTAAAAAAGTGGATAAAAATAAAAACAACATGAAAAGTTTAAATTAAAAAATGAAAATGAATATTGAAAAAAGGGGATAAAAAGGGGTGAGTATGGAGGAGGGAGTTCATGGTCTGAACTTGTTGAACTCAATATTCAGCCCGGAAGGCTGTAAAGTGCCTAGTCGGAAGATGAGATGCTGTTCCTCCAGTTTGCGTTGAGCTTCACTGGAACATTGCAGCAGGCCCAGGATGGACATGTGGGCAAGAGAGCAGGGTGGAGTGTTGAAATGGCAAGCGACAGGGAGGTTTGGGTCTTTCTTGCGGACAGACCGCAGGTGTTCTGCAAAGCGGTCACCCAGTCTGCGTTTGGTCTCTCCAATGTAGAGGAAACCGCATTGGGAGCAGCGAATGCAGTCAACTAAATTGAAGGAGGCGTAAGTGAAATGCTGCTTCACTTGAAATGAGTGTTTGGGCCCTTGGATGGTGAGGAGGGAGGAGGTAAAGGGTCAGGTGTTGCACCTTATGCCGTTGCATGGGAAGGTGCCGTGGGAGGGAGATGAGGTGTTGGGAGTGATGGAGGAGTGGACCAGGGTGTCCCGGAGGGAATGGTCCCTATGGAATGCCGCCGGGGTGGGGGTGGGGGGGTGGGGGGGTGAAGGGAAGATGTGTTTGGTGGTGGCATCATGCTGGAGTTGGCAGAAATGGCGGAGGATGATCCTTTGAATGCGGAGGCTGGTGAGGGAAAGGGGGACCATATCATGGTTCTGGGAGAGAGAGGAAGGTTTGAGGGTGGATGCGCGGGAGATGGGTCAGACACGGTTGAGGGCCCTGTCAACCACAGTGGAAGGGAAACCTTGGTTAAGGAAGAAGGAAGACGTGTCAGAAGCGCTGTTTTGGAAAGTGGCATCATCAGAACAAATGTGACGGAGGCGAAGGAACTGAGAGAATGGGATGGAGTCCTTACAGGAAGCGGGATGTGAGGAGCTGTAGTCGAGGTAGCTGTGGGAGTCGGTAGGCTTGTAATGAATATTGATGGACAGTCTATCACCAGAAATTGAGACAGAGAGGTCAAGGAAACGAAGGGAATTGTCGGAGATGGACCATGTGAAGGTGTTAGAGGGTTGGAAATTGGAAGCAAAATTGATAAATGTTTCCAGGTCCAGACGAGAGCATGAAGTGGCACCGAAACAGTTATCGATGTACCAAAACAGAGTTGTGGGAGGGGGCCTGAGTAGGACTGGAACAAAGAATGTTCCACATACCCCATAAAGAGACAGCCATAGCTGGGGCTCATGTGGGTACCCATAGCCACACCTTTTATTTGGAGGAAGTGAGAGGAGTTAAAGGAGAAATTGTTCAGTGTGAGAACAAGTTCAGCCAGACGGAGGAGAGCGGTGATGGGTGGGGATTGTTCGGGCCTCTGACAATGAACTGGGTGTTTTGATTGTGAGAGTTTAAAGGGGATCCAGGTTGTTTTACTGGAAAATAGGTGCAAGATGTTTACATTTGGGGCTGAATCTTCAGCTCGGCAAGCAGAGGTGGGGCCCACTTGCCGAGACATAAAGTGACGTGGGGTGATGTCGAGTGTACGCCCCGATGTCACCGTGTGTCATTTAGATTTTCAGTTCGGCGGCTGTGTGCCCGCTGAACTGTCAAAGGCCTGTTAAGGCCATTAATTAACTAATTGAGCCTATTGAGAAAGCTGCCTGTCCAAACTTAAGGTTGGGGGGAGGCAGGCGAAGATCCCAGGCGGCCTTCGCATTTTTCATGGAACCTCATCCACGGGCGGGATGAGGTTTCATGAAGGGTTTAGTTTATAAATTAAATAATTTTTTTCATTAAAGTTCATTGACATGTCCCATGTTCATATGAAACTGTCACGTGAGGGGACATGTCTTAATTTTTTTTTCTTTATTGAAGTCTTTAAAACTTAAAACTTATCTCCTTGAGGCGCCTCTGTGCCTCAAGGAGATTTCGCACATGTGCGAAAGAGCACATTCCCAACTCAGGGAACCACCCCCACCCGCACAGGGAGTGCTCAGCACTTCAGGGTGCGCTTCACGCTAGGTGGGCTTAATTGGCCTGCCCACATAAAATGGCGGCACGGACCCAATTGCGGCAGCCCCCGCACAACCCTCCCGATGGGGGGAAAGCTGTTTCCTTGGAGATGATGGCAGCAGCCTGTGTGCTAACAGTGAAGAGAGTGTGAGTCTCCAAAGTCAGAGAGAAGTGTTGAGAATGTCAGATTGTAAACAGTTGTGCTTTAAACTGTCTATTGAATTCTCTGATAGAATTCAGTTGGGGTCAAATAGATAGCTAATCAGTATTTCTACCTGGATACAAGGCCCATGTGACTCATATTGCTATGGTGATGGGCTTTGAGATGGGAAGGGTACAGAGGAAGCCATTATGATTTTGGGTTACGGGCTTTCCTGATGTTACTGAATGTCACAGAGATTATTAGTCTGCCAGGGTCCGGGTGAGAGAGAGCAACTACAGGCAAAGTGACTATGGTTCACTGAGCAGTGAAGCAGGTGAGAGCATCCACTCTGATTGGAAAGACCAAATTCACGAGAGAGTTAAAATGGGGCTGGAAGATTTGCCTAACTTTAGCTAGAGGGAGAAGTCTCCAGGAAAACTCACAATGTGAAGGACAGTCCTGGAGCTAAACGTTTTCAGGCTGAGAAAGGAAAAGACCAGAGGTAAATCCTTGAGAGGTAAGAATCAATTTGTACAGATTCTGGAAGGATTGAATGCCTACTAAAAGGCCAGTGCAAAGTATACCTGACAGAAATATGAAACAGGTTTGCATCAGGACAGTAGAAAACCATGGAAGTATTTTTTTTTTTAATTCAACAACAAAAGCAGCATGTTTATATTTATATAACACCTTTAACATAATAAAAGTTCCAAGGTGCTTTATAAAACTTTAGGAGCATTATAAAACAAAATATGACACCGAGCCACATAAAGAGATATTAGGTTAGATGACAAAACACTTGGTCATAGTGGCAGGTTTTAAATTGCATCTGAAAAGAGGAAAAGGGGGAAGAAGTCGAGTGGTGTAGGGAGGAAATTACAAAGCTTGAGGCATAGGCAACTGATGGCACAGCCACCAATGCTGGAGCAATTAAAATTGGGGATGCACAAGAGGCCAGAATTAGGGGGAGCACAGATATCTCGAGGGTTGTGGGTCTGGAGGAGATGACATAGATATGGAGAAGCTAGACCACGGAGGGGTTTGAAAACAAAGATAAGGATTTAAAGTCAAGATGTTGCTTGGGCAGCAGAGCTTTGGATGGCCTCAAGATTACAGAGGACAGACTGTTGGAGACCAACCGGGAGTGTGGTGGAATTGTCAAGCCTAGAAGTAACCAAGGCATGAATGAAGGTTTCGGCAGTGGATGAGCTGAGGCAGGCCCGAGTCAGGCAATGTTACAGAGGTGGAGATAGAGGTGTTAGTGATGATTCCAATGTGAAGTTGAAGCTCATCTGGGGATCAAATGTTGTGCTTAACGTCAGATTGATGCTAGGGAGAGAGGTTGAGTCAGCAGCAAGGGAGAGTTTAGAGCGGGGACTGAAAACACTGGCTACAGTCTTCCCAATATTTAACTGGAGGACATTTCTGCTCATCCAGTTTTGGACATCGGGATAAGCAGTCTGATAATTCAGTAACAGTGGAGGAGTCGAGAAAGGTGATGGTGAGTCAGAGCTGGGGGTCATCGTGTGCGTGTGAAAACCAACACTGCGTCTTTGGATGATGCTGTCAAGGGGCAGCCTGTGGATGAGAAATAGGAAGGAGCCAAGGAGATCCTTGGCTCCAGAGGTAACAGTTAGAAGCCATTAAAAGTGATTCTCTGACCTTAATGAGATGGATAAGAATGGAGCCAGTTGAGAGAAGTGTCACTCAGCTGGATGACAGTGGAGAGACATTGGGGAAGGATGGTGTGGTGAACCATATCAAAGGCTGCAGACAGGTCGATAAGGACAAGGAGGGAAGATTTACCTTTGTCACGGTCAAACAGGGTGTCGTTCATAGGAACAAAAAAAAAATGGCTGGAAAATCTCAGCAGGGCTGACAGCATCTGTGGAGAGGAACACAGTTAATGTTTTGAGTCCATATGACTCTTCATCAGAACTGAGGGAATATAGAAATGAGGTGAAATATAAACTGGTTGAGAGGGGTGGGACAGGTAGAGCTGGATAGGGGGCCAGTGATAGGTGGAGGCAAAGGAGGGATTGTCAAAGATGTCATAGACAAAAGGACAAAGGGGTGTTGATGGTGGTGATATTAGCTAAAGGATGTGCTAATAGGTGACATTAAGGGTAGAAAGCAGAACGAGCAAGGTACAGATAGCCCTAGTGGTGGTGGGGGTGGGGAGGAATCGAAATAGGGTAGAGATAAAACAATGGATGGAAATACATTTAAAAATAATCATAGAAATAGGTGGGAAAAGAAAAATATATTTTAAAAATATAAATTATTGGAAAAAGGAGGATCGGAAAGGGGGTGGGGATGGAGGAGAGAGTTCATGATCTGAAGTTGTTGAACTCAATATTCAGACCGGAAGGCTGCAAAGTGCCCAGTCAGACTTAACATTGCGTTCTTTTCCCACCTATTTCCATTTTTAAATGTATTTCCATCCATTGTTTTATCTCCATCTTTTAGCCCATTTTGATCCCTTCCCCCCACCCCCACCCCCACTAGGGCTATCTGTACCTTACTCGTCCTGCTTTCTACCCTTAATGTCACCGTTAGCACATTTCTTAGCTAATATCACCACCGTCTACACCCCTTTGTCCTTTTGTCTACGACATTTTTGGCAATCTCTTCTTTGCCTCCATCTATCACTAGCCCTCTATCCAGCTCTACCTGTCCCAACCCCCTCAACCAGCTTATATTTCACGTCATTTCTATATTCCCTCAGTTCTGATGAAGAGTCATTCGGACTTGAAACGTTAACTGTGTTCCTCTCTGCAGATGCTGTCAGACCTGCTGAGTCTTTCCAGCCATTTTTATTTTTGTTTCAGATTTCTAGCATCCGCAGTATTTTGCTTTTATGTCATTCATGGGATGTGGACGTTGCTGGTAAAGTCAACACTTACTGTCCATCCCTAATTGCTCTTGAGATGGTGGTGATGAGCCATTCTTGACAATTGAACAGCTAGCTAGGCCATTTCAGAGGGTTGTTAAGAGTCAACAACATTGCTGTATGTCTGGAGTCACATTTGTGCCCGAACAGGTAAAGATGACAGATTTCCATCTCTAAAGGACATTGTTGGGATCCTCCAACATGGAACAGAAACCCAACCCTGTATATATAAAAAAATATCCTTATTACTATTTTTTTTTAACTGGACTTTGCTGCTGCACAAAGGCAATTAAGATGGTTGATGCTTTGTCTAGAAACTTTCTCCAGCGGCCTCCAAAACAAAAGAACTATCTTCTCAGTTTCAGGAATGTCACGCCTCGTTATGCCTAAAGAGGTTCTAACAGACCAATTACTAAGGGAGCAACAGGAAATCCATTTGCGTTTGACAAGCCAACCTTGCAAGCAGAATCCGTGGGTCCATTGAGACCATGGTTTCCCAAATACCAAACCCTCATCACAAATGGCACCCCTTTCAACTCATCATGGCTGAGACATTATCAGTCGTAAAAACAAAGCCAAATTCCAGATGCTGGGTAAACATCCTTTGTTTAAGTTATTGTGGAGAGGGAAGGTAACATCACCCAAGGCTCTGGCCTTCTGAGCAGTTTTATTGTGCCATTCTGAATGCTGTCAACTATATAGCAGCAGTGTTCGCGGATTGGGCAGACAATGTTTTCTTCTTCTGAACTGCATAGCCAGTCTGCTGTTTAACATCCAACTGGCAGGCCACCAGAAGCAAACTCTGTCCAGGTTGGACCACCTGACTCTACTGAAAGATTTCATATCATCAGCTAGAGAACGAAACGCAATCTCTGCTACTTTACTTCAGCTTGTGACATCAACACCACCTGAAAAAGCAAATCTTGCAACACCGGTCTTCATCCAGCCAACGTGAAACACACCCGCATTGGACTCTGACTTTGGGACTCTGGAACTCACGTGGACCAGTAAGACCATAAGACCATAAGACATAGGAGCAGAAATTAGGCCATTCGGCCCATCGAGTCTGCTCCACCATTCAATCATGGCTGATAAGTTTCTCAACCCCATTCTCCCGCCTTCTCCCCGTAACCTTTGATCCCCTTACCAATCGGGAACCTATCGATCTCGGTCTTAAATACACTCAATGACCTGGCCTCCACAGCCTTCTGTGGCAATGAATTCCATAGATTCACCACTCTCTGGCTAAAGAAGCTTCTCCTCATCTCTGTTCTAAAAGGTCTTCCCTTTACTCTGAGGCTGTGCCCTCGGGTCCTAGTCTCTCCCACTAATGGAAACATCTTCCCCACGTCCACTCTATCCAGGCCTTTCAGTATTCTGTAAGTTTCAATCAGATCCCCCCTCATCCTTCTAAACTCCATCAAGTATAGACCCAGAGTCCTCAAACATTCCACATATGTTAAGCCTTTCATTCCTGGGATCATTCTCGTGAACCTCCTCTGGACCCTCTCCAGGGCCAACACATCCTTCCTGAGATACGGGGCCCAAAATTGCTCACAATATTCTAAATGTGGTCTGACCAGAGCCTTATAAAGCCTCAGCAGCACATCCCTGCTTTTATATTCTAGTCCTCTCGAAATAAATGCCAACATTGCATTTGCCTTCCTAACTACCGACTCAACCTGCAAGTTAACCTTAAGAGAATCCTGGACTAGGACTCCCAAGTCCCTTTGCACTCCAGATTTCTGAATTCTCTCCCCATTTAGAAAATAGTCTATGCCTCTATTCTTCCTACCAAAGTGCATGACTTCACACTTCCCCATGTTGTATTCCATCTGCTACTTCTTTGCCCATTCTCCTAACCTGTCCAAATCCTTCTGCAGCCTTCCCGCCTCCTCAATACTACCTGTCCCTCCACCTATCTTTGTATCATCTGCAAACTTAGCCAGGATGCCCTCAGTTCCTTCATCTAGATCATTAATGTATAAAGTGAAAAGTTGTGGTCCCAACACTGACCCCTGCGGAACTCCACTAGTCACCGGCCTCCATCCTGAGAAGGTCCCCCTTATCCCCACTCTCTGCATCCTGCCAGACAGCCAATCTTCTATCCATGATAGTACCTTGCCTCTAACACCATGGGCTCTTATCTTACTGAGCAGCCTCCTGTGCGGCACCTTGTCAAAGGCTTTCTGGAAGTCCAAGTAGATAACATCCATTGGCTCTCCTTTGTCTAACCTACTCGTTAGCTCCTCAATGAATTCTAACAGATTTGTCAGACATGACCTCCACTTAATGAAACCATGCTGACTTCGTCCGATTTTACCATGCACTTCCAAGTATTCTGAAATCTCATCCTTAATAATGGACTCTAAAATCTTACCAACGACCGAGGTCAGGCTAATCAGCCTATAATTTCCCGTCTTTTGCCTCACTCCCTTCTTAAACGGGGGGTTACATTAGCGATTTTCCAGTCGTCTGGGACCCTCCCTGACTCCAGTGATTCCTGAAAGATCACCACTAACGCCTCCACTATCTCTTCAGCTGTCTCCTTCAGAACTCTGGGGTGTAATCCATCTGGTCCAGGTGATTTATCCACCTTCAGACCTTTCAGTTTTCCTAGCACCGTCTCCTTGGTAATGGCCACCATACTCACCTCTGCCCCCCGACTCTCTTGAACTTTGGGGTTGTTACCCGTGTCTTCCACCGTGAAGACTGACGCAAAGTACCTATTCAGTTCCTCCGCTATTTCTTTGTTCCCCACTACTACTTCTCCAGCATAATTTTCCAGTGCCCAATGTCCACTTTTGCCTCTCTCTTACCCTTTATATATCAAAAAAAAACTCTTGCAATCTTCTTTTATATTACTGGCTAGTTTACTCTCATATTTAATCTTCTTCCTTCTTATTTCTTTTTTAGTTGTCCTCTTGAGGTTTTGGATTGAGTATTGAGGTTTTCTGAAGTCCTTTCCTCTATCCCTCCCTCTTCTGAGTGAATGCGGAGTGGGAAGTTGCGAATACTCCTTTTCATGGGTTCTGAATACGCAAAAATAAACTAACCTTTTGAGTTAACCCTTACTTGAGTTTACTGTGAAATTGTTAGTAAAATTCGATGAGAAAATACGCCAGGGCTTATCCAAAAAAAAATTAATTCAAAACACCTTCTGTCTAAAGACAAATGGTAAGAGGAAAACAGTGCTGTTTGAACTGACCCCTCCGACCCCAACACTCCTGCCTGTAACAATATTAACAAAGCATATAGGGTTTTACAACAATCCAATAGTTAAATTGTCACATTACTGATCCTGGTTTTTTATTCCAGATTTATTTAATTAATTAAATTTAATTTCCCCAGCTGCTGCAGTGGGATTTGAATTTACGTTTCTGGATCTTTAGTCCGGCCTTCACATTGCCAGGCCCCACTACCATAAACATTATGGGCTGGATTTTATGGGGCACCTTATTCTCTGCTCCCCGTCCCTGGCTGGAAATTTGACAAGGAGCCCGCCCACCCCGAAAGCCGGCTGCCCCACAGCCATTCAATGCTGGAAGCAGTGAAACATGCTTAAGATTGGGACTTGCGTCCCCATCGGGGGAGGATGTCACACCTTAGAGGTGGGAACCTCCCAAGCAGGAGCGGTGGCCACTGCTGCTACTACCGGTAGTCCCGGCAAAGACGAGGGAATGGAGCCCAGACTCACAGGGACTGGCTGATTGACCTCAGCAAAGAGGGTGAGGGGGGGTGGGAGCCAGGTTTGAGAAGACAGGGTTAAAGGTGGGGGGGTGTGGTATAACCTTGTGGCAAACAGCATCTGATGGGCACAGGAAACCCCCCACCCAAAGGAGGGACGCACTTTCTTGCCTGTAGGTAGCTCTTGTAGTGAAAGCTGTCAAGTTACCCACTTGGCCTGGGCCTCCCCCCGGTTGTGGGTAAAGTAGTGGGGGCAGATTGAGGCATTTAAGTGTCCATTTTCTGACCACTTAAGGACCTCAGCATTCCCAAAGGCAGGCAGGCTGCCTGATGCCTCCCCCCCACCCCCGTCACTGTAAAATGGGAGTCAGGTCAGGGGGGAGAGGGGTGGGGGTGGTGGATGGGAAGGCCACGCACTGTTATGAGCCCCTCCACCTCTCCATTCCCCCCACCATCACCTTCAAGTACACTGGCGGGGGGCAGGGGTGGGGATGGGTGGAACAAAATCCAACCCTATGTACCAAGAATGAAATGAATTCCTGGTAACCAGTAGGACGCAGGGGTTTTAGTTCTAGAAACTTAGGAAATTATAAGTTTGAGAAAGTCATGTGTGCGTAGCATCTTATTGCATCATCATGTGTTTTACAGACTTTGCACCTTATTTAATCACTACTACTTCAAAAAAAAACTTATTTTCTAAAATATACTACTTAATGTTAATTTTATACTGGAATATCTGAGCATCTTGGGATTTCTGTCATACTGAGAGAGGTTGACAGCTGGACACCTGAACTTGCTGACTGAGGTGGTCCCACGTTTGCCTGACTCATTTTTCTCATAGTTTATCCAGGTGCAGTATGACGCATGCAGGCTACACCAAAGCAAGATGCTCATAATCCATTATAACTAAATATTTATTTATTCTGATACTCACTGCATAATGAATGGATAGCATTGCTGTCACCAGCCAGATCCTGCAGCATTTGGACAGCACCCATGATTGTAAGTCACCCTTTACATGAGCCATGAATTATTCTGTACCATGAATTATTCCATGATTGCGATGATGTTGATATGATTAAATCTCTCAATTTGCCGATTCTGGCCTGTTTCAGTCACTAATAATTAGCTGAAAAATCAGCTGTCTGCTCTCTGTTTTTCTTGAGTTTTCCCTATATCATACTTCCTCAAATCACTCCTTAAAGAATCGGGCAGTGGTGAATAAGTGAGTGGGAGTGATAGATAGTTAATGGCTCAGCACCTCATTCACCAACGTGCCTCTGTTGTATTGGACCCACTGGATTCTCCACACTTAGAATCATGGAATCATCTGAATGGTTACAGTACAGAAGGAGGCCATTCAGTGTGATGAGCCCCTGTATCTCTCTGCAACAGCAATTTACCTCGTCCCCCTCCCCCGCCACGTCTATGTAGCCCTGAAATATTTTTATCCCCTTCAGGTACTTATTGAATTCCCTTTTCAAAGTGCTGATTAAATCTTACTCCACCACAGTTCAGTAGAAATGATTAAACTTGACCTCAGAATGCTCCTAAAATCTTCAATAATTTCCTGAAGCATTTCACGTGTCCTGAACATGCCTGAAAGATGTACACAGCTGAGTGGCCACTGAATTTCACAGGCAGCTCAGATTAGGAATTCCTTGAGATGAATCCATTCACTTTTACTCTGCCTCACATCAACACGTTAAACTGGCTATTTACATAGAAGAAAATAGTGCTGTGTTTTATCATGAAAATAATGTGTTGACTTGGACTAATAAAAGTAGTATAATTATTCATCAAAATGTCATGAACTGCACATTACTAAAACAAACTGATAACTCTGAATATACTTGACTGATAAAACCGCCCGTTCACATTGATTGAATGTTCATTCATCAGGCCGTAGCTGGGCAGTGTTTAACACCTCAATGCTGCATCCCCGTTATGCATTGAATTCATAATTTAATAAATCATACAATATATGAAACCTGATGGCAATATATTTTCTGGACAAAGTAGATAGAGAAAAAAGAAACTGTTCCCACTGATGGAAAGATCGAGGACGAGAGGGCACAGATTGAAGGGAATTGGCAAAAGAAGCAATGGAGACATGAGGAGAACGCTTTTCATGCAGCTAGTGGTTAAGGTCTGGAATGCACTGTCTGAGAGTATGGGGGGAGGCAGGTTCAATCAAGGCATTCAGAAGGGGAGTGGTTTATTATCTGAAAAGGAAGAGTTTGGAGCTAGGATTATGGGGGAAAGGTGGGGAATAGCACTAGGTGCATTGATCCTTTGGAGAGCCAGCATACCATAGGCACAGTGGGATGAATGGCCTCCTTCTGTGCTGTAATTATCCTGTGGTTCTGTTAAAGTTTTACTGACACATCAAGGGGCCTTGACAAGGTTCTACATGCCAAAGACCAACTGTCTTCCAGTTAGCTACAAAATGGATTATCTGTGCCAGCTTTCTAAATGCCCTGACTCTTCACTATATTCATTTCCTTGTCCTGGAGCCAATATTTGCCTAATTTTACATAAGGTTGACTAGGAATTCTTGTGTCAACTTACAAATGTATTTACAGATCGAAAATGACAAGAACAACACGCAAAGTATTTGCAGCTCGACGCAGTTTTGTTTGTTAAATTTTTTTGTTGTTTTATTCATAAGTCATTTGGCTTCTGGATATTTTAACACATTTCCACTGGGATCAGGCTTATGGATATTGCAGTCATGTGGAAGACATTAGACTATTGAATTTACTCCTGTTTGGTGATTAGCATAAATAGAATTGTGTTCCTTTGTCTACTCCCCAGTAAAGCATCATCAACAACGTTTATCAAAGTATTGACACCACCAGTGAACAGCTAGAAACTACAACAAGCTCCACATCTGCTTCTACCAAAACCACCACTTAACTTCTCAACGACTGAACTTTCAAAATGCAAATAAAGGTTTAAACAAATAAAAACACATTCATATTTTATAATGACATATTTAATTTTATCTTGAATGGTCATTTGTATCTTGCATTAAAGTTTTCATTTAAAAGCATTAAATTTTTCCAAAGGCCAGGGCTTTAAACTTGATATTTTTTGTACAGGTCTGTGATTCTGTGAGTTGCATCTGGATTATGCAGTCTGAAAATGTGTGTCGTGTACCTAATTGCCCACGATGCATCAATATCATTTACATGATCTGCAATAATCATTTTATTTCTTGGTCATTCACAGGATGTGAGCATCATTTATTAATCATTCATAATTGTCCTTGAGAAGGTGGTAGTGAGCCCCCTTCTTTGACCACTGCAGACACAGTGCTGTTAGGGAGAGGATTCAGGGATTTTAATTCAATGACAATGAAACAAAGGGCGATATGGTTCCAAGTCAGGAGGATGTGGCATGGACATTGCACATGGGTGGTGTCCTCATGCACCTGCTGCCCTTGTCCTCCTAGGTTGTCATGGGTATGGAAAATGCTGCCAAAGGAGATTAGCAAATTGTTGCAGTGCACCTGTTAAATGACACACATGCTGCCACTTTACATTGTGGTGAAGGTGTTGAATGGTTAAGTTGGTGGATGGGATGCCAATAAAGTGGGCTAGTTTGTCCTGGATATTAAAAACCTTTAAAACCTTGAAATTGCAATCAGACCCTGAAGGAATGAGAGTCTACCCTTGTAATGATTAATTTTCAGTCCCAGAGAGGTTGAATGACAATAATTAATTGTTGTTCAACCTCTCTGCCGGGGAGGCAATGGCGTGGTGGTTTTGTAACCCAGAGGCCCAGGGCAATGCTTTGGAAACCTGGGTTCAAATCCCATCACAACAGATGGTGGAATTTGAACTCAGCTAAAAATCTGGAATTAAAGTCTAATGATGACCAAAAATCATCTGGTTCACTAATGCCCCTTTAGAAAATGAAATCTGCCGCCCCTACCTGGTCTGACCTACATGTGACTCCAGATCCACAGCAATGTGGTTGATTCTTAACTGCCCTCTGAAATGACCTAGCAAGACACTCAGCTGTATCAAACTGCTATGAAGCCTATAAGAAACGAAACCGGACAGACCAGTCGGCACCGACACCAGAAACGACAGTGGCACACTCAGCCACATCAACCCTGCAAAGCTGTCCCACTAGTCAAGCAACAGCCTGACATAGTCATCCTCATGGAATCATGCCTTACTGATAATGTCCCAGACACCACCATCACCATCCCGCAGGCAGGACAGACCCAGCAGAGGTGGTGGCACAGTGGTACACAGTCAGGAGGGAGCTGCCCTGGGAATACTCAACATCGATTCTGGACCCGATGAAGCCTCATGGTATCAGGTCAAGCATGAGCAAGGAAACTTCCTGCTGATTACCACGTACCCCACCCACCCAGCTGATGAGCATGTTGAACACCACATGGAGGAAGCACTGAGGGTGGCAAGGGCACAGATTGTACTCTGGGTGGGGGCTTCAATGTTCATCACCAAAAGTAGCTTAGTAGCACCACTACTGACCGAGCTGGCCGAGTCTAAAGGACATCGCTGCGAGACTGGGTCTGCAAAATTTGGTGAGGGAACCAACAAGAGAGAAAAACATACTTGACCTCATCCTCACCAACCTTCTGCTGCTTCTGCCCATGACAGCATAGGTAGGAGTGACAACCACACAGTCATTGTGGAGACGAAGTCCCGTCTTCACATTGAGGATACTCTCCATCGTGTTGTGTGGCACTACCACCTTGCTAAATGGGATAGATTTCAAACAGATCTTGCAATTCAAGACTGGGCATCCATGAGGTGCTGTGGGCCATCAGCAGCGGCAGAATTGTACTCGAACACAATCTGGCACACCCCCCCACTTTATCATTACCACCAAGCCAGGGGATCAACCCTGGTTCAATGAAGAGTGCAGGAGGACATGCCAGGAGCAGCACCGGGCATACCTAAAAATGAGGTGTCAACCTGGTGAAGCTACAACACAGAACTACTTGCATGCCAAACAGCTCAAGCAGCAAGCGATAGACAGGGGTAAAAGATCCCACAACCAACGGATCAGACCTAAGCTCTGCAGCTCTGCCACATCCAGTCGTGAATGGTGGTGGAAAATTAAACAACCCACTGGAGGAGGAGGTTCCACAAATATCCCCATCCTCAATGACAGGGGACCCCAGCAAATCAGTGCAAAAGGAAAGGTTGAAGCATTTGCAAGAATCTTCAGCCAGAAGTGCCGAATGGATGATCCATCTCAGCCTCCTCTGGAGGTCCCCAGCATCACAGAGGCCAGTCTTCAACCAATTCGATCCACTCCATATGACATCAAGAAATGACTGAAGGAGCTGGATACTGCATAGGCTATGAGCCTTGACAATATTCTGGCAATTGTTTTGAGGATTTATGCTCCAAAACTTGTTGCATCCCTAGCCAAGTTGTTCCAGTACAGCTACAACACTGACATCTACCTGGCTATGTGCAAAATTGCCCAGGTATGTCCCATCTATAAAAAGCAGGTCAAATCCAATCCGGTCAATTTTCGCTCCATCAGTCTCCTCTCGATCATCAGAAAAGTGACATAAGGGGTCATCAATAGTACTATCAAGTGGTGCTTGCTTAGAACAAGCCCACTCATTAACAATCAGTTTGGGTTCTGCCAGGGCCACTCAACTCCTGACCTCATTACAGCCTTGGCTCAAACATGGACAAAAGAGCTGAACTCCAGAGGTGAGGAGAGAGTGACTGCCCTTGACATCAAGGCTGCAGTAGACTGAGTGTGGCTTCAAGGGGCCCTAGCAAAACTGGAGTCAATGGGAATCAGGGAGAAATACCTAGTCATAACTAGCACAAAGGAAAGTAGTTGTGATTGTTGGAGTTCAATCATCTCAGCTCCAGGACATCACTGTAGGAGTTCCTCAGGATAGTGTGCTTGGTCAAAACATCTTCAGCTGCTTCATCAATAATGTACTTCCCATCATAAGGTCAGAAGTGGGGATGTTCACAGATGTTCACAATGTTCAGCACCATTCGCGACTCCTCAGATACTGATGCAATCCATGTCCAAATGCAGCAAGACTTGGAAATGGGCTGACAAGCAACAAGTAACATTCGCGCCACAGAAGTGTCAGGTGATGACCATCTCCAACAAGAGAGACTCTAACCATCGGTCCTTGACATTCAATGGCATCACCATTGCTGAATCCCCCACTATCAACATCCTGGGCATTACCATTGACCAGAAGCTGAACTGGACTAGCCATATAAATACTGTGGCCAGAAGAACAGGTCTGAGGCTAGGAATTTTGTGGCAAGTAACTCACCTCCTGACTGCCCAGAGCCCGTCCACCATCTACAAGGCACATTGTGATAGAATATTCTCCAGTTGCCTGGATGTGTGCATCTCCAACAACACTCAGGAAACTCAACTCCATCCAGGACAAAGCAGCCCACCTGATTGACACCCGTTCCACAAACATTCACTCCCTCCATCACCGATGCAGTAGCAGCAGTGTGTACCATCCACAAGATGCACTGCAGGAACTCACCAAGGCTCCTTCAACAGAACCTCCAAGCCCTGACTGCTACTATCTAGAAGGACAAGGGCAGCAGAGACATGGGAACACCACCACCTGGAAGTTCCCCTCTGAGACATTCAAGATCCTGACTTGAAAATATATTGCCGTTCCTTCACTGTCGCTGGATCAAAATCCTGGAACTCCCTCCCTAACAGCACTGTGGGTGTACCTACACCACATGGACTGCAGCGGTTCAAGAAGGCAGCTCACCACCATCTTCTCAAGGGCAATTAGGGATGGGCAATAAATGCTGGTCCAGTCAGCGATGCCCACATCCCATGAATGAATAAATACAATTTTTAAATTAGCATGTCATTAACAGGTTACTTAGACGGAAATGGGTAAGACTTAACTTTCTGTTGCAAGTTCAGTTTGTGTCTGCTGCACAAATATAGCAACCTCATGCATTTATTTCAATGTTTAGGTATGCAGTTAGAGGACATTTTCTTGAAGTTAACCCCAGGGAGATACAACTTGGATAGCAACTTTTGGAAATTGGTATATCTTTCCCTTGCCTGAAGTTGCTGTACTTTTTATACATAAATAACAGTGACCATTAGCCTCGTCAATATTTAGGCAGCAAAACCTGGGCCAGTATAGACTTTAAAAATATGCAGTTATCATGTTCATAAATTAAACATATATGTATACATATTTAACGCATACACCTGGGTCAGGTGGAACAAATCATTTATCATCCATATAACAGAAATGTGGCAGCAAAGAAAGCCACTCGAATGTAGTTCCTGACTTCCAGTTTCCACACATGGAGTTAAATGTTTCCCTTATTTCTGTATTAACAATGCTTTGATGCCTAACTGGGAAGTTGCTCTAAGTGAACAAATAACACTGCATTTTATAAATAGCATCAGATGTACTTAAATCAGTACCTGTCTAGGAAATACAATTAAGTTAGATTTTCGAAGGTATTTGATAAAGTGCCACATGTGAGACTTTTCATGAAGGTTAGATTAATGAAAAAATGAGTGGCATGGAGATGTTATCAACTCCTTTAATGTGGGAATGTTCATAGCATTGTGCCATTGTAGGCACCCTGAAGATTAAAACCAATAAAAACTGGGAAATAAGAATACTGGTCCGAACTGTTTTCTCCTTCTGCGCATGAAGCTTTATGAAATGATTTCATTCTTCACATAAAATGGGAAATTTTATACCATCCAATGTGAATTTAAGGGCGAACTATCTCTTGCCAACAATTTTCAAAAAATACCATTTTGCGTGTGATCTTATTCAATAAAATCATCAATAGGAATTTTATACTTCTCCATGGCATTAAACCATGCTGTTTTTAGATTTATCACTTGCATTGAACCAATCTGTATTCCCTTTTAAAGGCAAGTACAGTAATGAGGTAACATTAAGCTTATAATTAATATTAATATTAATAAATGAAGGAGTGTTTATTCTGCCTGCATCTCCTCGACTCAGTTGGAACAACAGCCTCTTCTGCATCTTCCGCTTCCTTTGCCCAGCATTAACATCTGTACCTTCAGCTGTCTAACCTCTGGAATTCCCTCCACAGCCTTTTCGGTTCTCCATTTCTCTCTCCTCCTCCAAGGCTCTTCTTAAAACGCACCTCTTTGACCAAGCCTCTTTCGGTTTGCTCTTTTAATGTCTCCTTCGATGGCTCTTTGTCAAATGTCACCTGTCAATCCTCCTGTGAAGCAACATGAGGCATTTTACTGTATAAAGGCGCTCACTAAATGCAAGGCAGTGTTATCGATGGCAATTAAGGCACAGCAATAATTAAACCAAATAGTGCCATTAGGAGTAGCGTTGATAGTCGGCAGGAATCCCTCATTTAAAACAAAAAAAAATGTGAAAATGTTTGGTAACCTTGTCATGTAAAAATTGACTTATTGATTTATCTGTTCTGGCTTTGGCAGAATAACTAATTCAACTGAAAATGATCCCTATTCCATGAAATGAAATGAAAAAATGGTGAAATATCTAGATTGGACTGCCTGTGTTCTTAATTCCATCTTCCCTGGGATGAAATTCTGTTCAGAATTCCTTGAGCCTATGTGTAATGAACACAATTACAACTAATTTACATGCACGTGAACACAGCAATAATTCAGTCCAATGTTTGCACAGAGTGTCTATTAAGCCAATGTAATTTACATAATATCAAGTGAAGTGTGCAGTACTAAATGTGGAAGCTATTTTAATGTCTGTGAATATTATTTGGTGCATATGTATCATTATACTTATGTTTATGAATAATACATTTCTTCATGATCCTAACACTGTTAATATTAGATAATACTGCTGCTAAAATAACAGGAAATAAATATTTTTTAATGTTAAGACTGATTTTGCAGCACCTTGTCTTAACCTGAACATGATGGTTACGTTGCTTGTCACGTAGAATACGTACATGAACCCCAATAAGAATGTTGTAAATGAAAGAGCTACTGAACAAAATTGTGGATAAAAATGACTTGCATTTACATGGCACTCTCCATGACCATGGGACATACAAAAGGGATGGGCACACAGTGGAATTCTTTTGAAGTGTAGTCACTTTTGTAATGTAGAAAATGCGACAAACTGGGAGAAGAATCATACTCGATTAGAAACATTAACCCTGCTTCTCTCTCCACAGATGTTGCCAGGCCAGCCGAGTTTTTCCAGCACTTTTTCTTTTTATTTATGTGTCTTTTCAATGTCTGTTAGTGGAAATATTTACTTGGATGGAAGTTAATTCCGCAAATATTCTATAGCCTGTTTAATGGTGGCTTTACACGCTCAAAAATATACTAATCAAGACATTTTATATGGCACTATGAAGTGATTGTCAAAAAGCCAGTACACTACACCCAAGAGTAATCCATTTTAGAGCTAGCATTACAAGTATGAGTTTTTATAAGATGGCTATGTTTTGAACTGCCTCTTTAACTAAAGGTAAAATGGAGTCATGGAGAGGGGCATGATATCTCCTATTAGTTCTGCCCAAAGTTAAGCTTATGTGGCTCGTTTGCCATGGGGACTAGGGGTCCAGGTGAAGTCCTATTGAAATCAAGTACCAGTTTTCATAGTTGGACACAAAGAAAGGAGCAGCTGGCTCTGTTCTGTGCTGACCTATTGAGTCAGGGGGCCCATAGAAAGAGTCCCGGAGAGAGAAAGAGACAGGGAAACAGCATCTGCTGTGAATAGCAGGGAAAAATGGCTGCTCTTTCTTAACCATCAGGTGGGAGCTCATTCTCTGGTTGATGAGACGGGACATATGAACATTTAAGGACATTGAATGATTTGCCCTAGCATGGCTGAGAGAAGGAATCACCAAAGTGGACCTTGCTGCTGGATGTCAGTTTGGGGTTGCCCAGAAATGACTTTCCATGGATACTGAATGTTACGACTCAGCTAAATGGGGAGAAGCAAGCCATTGAAAGCTGGCACTGGCTTTAGGCTGGTTCCTCTAAAGACTACAATTTTGTGAAGATTGTGAAGTAAGGTATAAATGTGGTGTGGAGTTTTTAGTCCTATTAGAAATTTAAGCGGGGAGGTCTTTTCAGTAGCCAACTAAGTAATTTTTCATTCAAGTTGCTGTTAGTGTGTTTGTTACAATAAGAGACTTAAAATGTGAAATTTTGCCATGCAATCCTTTGGGTCAGTCATTGGGATTCCAAAATTTTTTAAAAGCTATTCTTCTCTAAGGAGATTGTAACATTAGGTTTATCCAGTGCAAAGGTTTCACTTATGTTTCTACTCTTCATCAATTCTTATATTTAGAAGATTGGCCAGCCTTATACTATATTATAGAAATATGTTTTGTCTTGACCAGGTGAAAATGTTCTTATTAAAGACAGGAAGCCAAATGAAAATGTTACATTCAGGATTTTTGCTGAACATATTTCATTCTCTTATTTTTGGAACAATAGCTTTTTAAAAAAATAATAATGGTTTATTGCTGATGACATTCAGAAAACTGTTTGATAAATATGTATAGATAAATATTAGAGAGAGGAAGCATGCAAATGTCAAGTTAGTTACACATCTCAGCATTCTGATGACATTGATAAATTGCTCAAGCATTGACTTGCAGTTCAAGACGTTATTTGAACCTTTCACTTCCTTCTTTTACACTTCACAGGTCTCAGTTATTCTGAATTTTAGATAGTACAACAGTACAGAACAGTAAGAAAAACTGAAAGAAGGGCAAATGTCCCACAACTTTTAAGAGCAGCCATTCCAAAAAATGAGGTGTAAAAAAACCCATCTCATCAGCATGCCAGTTAATTCACTTTAGATAGCTCTGAATGGAAGAGAGACCTACAGATGGGAGAAGTGATGTGGAAAGGTTTTCTGCCTGTATTCTACCCAGATACCTAGGTCTGATACAGAATGCTGTTGTTTTTGTGTTGTTGACAGACATACGGTGGCCAAAAATTCAGATTCTTTCTGGATTTACAGCAATCATAAAAAAAAGGCAGACTTATATTTATATGATCTGATAAGGGATAAACTGCAGAGATTAGTTAAAGGCAAATTCTGACTGACTACCCTGATTTAATTCTTTAATGAATCCACAGAGAGGGTTGATGAAGGCAGTGAATTAGATATGTACATATGAATTTTCAAAATGCATTTAATAAGATACAAAACATACTCTTTTGGAAAGTAGTGACATGGTATTGAAGGAATGCTTGTAACTTGAATACAAATTTTGCTAAGGGACAGCAGGCAGGGAACAGAGTTTATGAGAGAGAAGGATGCAATGGGTTTCCATTTGCTTTTCCTGTTAAACATAAATGATCTGGACTTGGCTACAGGAAGCACAATTTTGAAGTTGCGGATGATGTAACATTTGACGATGTAGTAAATATTGAGCATGCTAACAGCAAACTTCAGGAAGACAGGTTAACTGGGCAGACTCTTGCCAGATGCATTTTAATGTGGTTAAGTATGAAGCCATGCTGTTTGGGAGAATGGCATCAAGAGGCCTATTTTGGCCTGCTCCAGTCATTTCTGGTGGGTCTTGTTGAGCACTGCCTACCTGACATCCTAAAAATTATGGAAAAGCTGACAAACACCTTAGAAAAAGCTGACAGGGCTACAAAATAGTTAAGCAACTGAAAAAAAAACACACACACACATTAATATTCAAAATTGTCCTGAATGAAACCATTTGACCCAGGCTGTTTCTTTGGGGGAAATGAATGGGTTAAGTTCCTTTCTGTTACACTGGAGTTCATGACTTTCATTTGTGTTTTGGGATTACATTTCACCATTTTGTTTGTTTTCCTGTGACAACTGAAAGCCAAAGGCCTTACATAGAACATGTAGAAATAATTACTTGCAATGGGAGTTCAGGGGGGATGTGAAGTTTCAGGAGTTAAACCG